>NC_135506.1:45272910-45391718 GCF_052857255.1 Amblyomma americanum
TCACTTTGGAATAGCTTCGCCTGGTATTCCAGGGGATGAAAGCCTCCGCTGCAGCCGGTCGAGACGGGCTACAACTTGTTTTTAACGAAACGTTTTTCACGGAGATGCATGCGCATCTTTTGTCAACGCTCAATAGCCTTCTTGTCGACGGGTTTCGGCAGGAATCTTTTTGTGAGAGTCGTATAGTGCTCCTCCTAAAGAGTGGCGGTGTGCCGTCCGACCCGTAAGCATGGAGGCCCATCTCCCCCCTGAACTCCGATTATAATATACTAGTGTAATAAGGAACGTCTTGCAAAGCACACCGACACGAACAAGCAGCGGTACAGTCCAGGCAAAACCCAGAGGCAGGGGTCAGTCCAGAGTACGCACGAGAGACGGAGCGTTCGGCGCTTGAGCTTTGAAGCGTTCGGCGCTTATCGGCGTCTTCTTCGTTGAACGGTAGCCTCTGAAGGTTAATTATAATAATAATTGGTTTTCGAGAAAAGGAAATGGTGCAGTATCTGTCTCATATCTCGTTGGACACCTGAACCGCGCCCTAAGGGAAGGGATAATGGAGGGAGTGAAAGAATAAAGGAAGAAATAGGTGTCGTAGTGGAGGGCTCCGGAATAATTTCGACCACCTGGGGATCTTTAACGTGCACTGACATCGCACAGCACACGGGCGCCTTAGCCTTTTTCCTCCATAAAAACGCAGCCGCCACGGTCGGGTTCGAACCTGGGAACGCCGGATCAGTAGTCGAGCGCCCTCACAATGAAGGTTCCAAAGCCGAAGGCCAGTCTTACAATTCCCCCCGGGCGAAAGGGCGCCACCTGGCAATCAGGGGTGGCTAAGGAGGAGGGGGCAGGACTTCAGCGACCTGCTCCTCGATAACACGCTGTAGGTTGGGAGTGATCGACGGCGCAGGCGTAGGCGGGCAGGTAGACAAAGATAGCTGGCGTGCGACTTCCTCACGTACAAACTACTGGATGCACTGGAGGAGTGACTGTCGGTCCAGAGCACCGTCCCCTGGACAGTGTGGCCTCCTGAAGGCCTGCACACCGGGTAGAAAGGCGCTGTTTGCGCAGCTCATCGAAGCTTTGGCAGTAGCCGATGACACAAGAGACAGTCCGATGATCTTTGGCGACGAGCATCTGGAAGGCATCGTCCTCAATGCCTTTCATAATATGTCTGATCTTGTCGGCCTCGCTCATAGAAGGGTTGACACGTTTGCAGAGGTCCACGACATCTTCTATATAACTGGTGAAATTTTCACCGGTTTGCTGGGCCTGACTTCGCAAGCGTTGCTCGGCGCGAAGCTTTCGCACTGCGGGACGGCAAAAGACTTCTGTCAGACTGGTTTTTAGAGCTGCCTAGCTTGAGATGTCAGCCTCGTGGTTTCGAAACCAGAGATTGGCTACGTCGCTCAAATAAAAGATAACGTTGGTGAGCTTGACGCTATCGTCCGACTTATTGCATGCGCTTACGAGTTCATAGGAGACCAACCAATCCTCCACATCCGTGTCATCTGTGCCGCTGAAGACGGCCGGCTGACGCTGCCGCGCGGCACCTTCTGTTTTGCCCCACACGCTTTACGCAAAGACCGCTTAGTCAGCCCCTTTGCTATGGGAGAAATCTGAAACAACGGATTAGTGTTTGCGCGCTCTCTCCTTGAGCCCGTCTAGGTTTGGTCGAAAGTACGCTTTGAGCAGAGACGTCAACACGTTCTACCATTATATTTGGTTAAAACCAAAGCTTTCAGCTTCTATAGTTCGTCTTCCGGCAGGTTCTTTATGCTTGTGTAGAATGGTATGCGGCATGTAATACTGGGATCACAAGTTTCAATCAGTAAAGGAGTCTGCAGAGCAAATATAGCTACTGAAATTTCAAGCTCAGCTGCTCTAAGTTCGCGCAAAAGCGGAATTAGCAAGAATACATGGTGCTACCGAGGATAACGCGTCATGTCATTCGCGAAAGGAACGGGTATAGACGAAGCCCAGCCCTATAGCTGCAGGAGCAGAGCACGTTGCAAGCACGCGACGTCCAAGATTTCTTCTTAGAAAGGCATTTTGAAGTTTGGCGCCGTCTCACGACCGCCCGTCTCACCACCGCCCGTCCCACCTCATGACTACGCGAAAATTAAGTCACTTGTTTAAAGTGAGTGCAAGCATGAACTAACCGCCAGCAAAGCAAAATTAGTTAATAACTGCGCTCTGTCTTAATGAAATCGGCCTTTACGAGCGAGCAGGCTTATCTGAGAGGCGATGACTACCAGCTTTGCATTATTGTCCTGCATATCTGTAGCCTCGTCATCGATTTCGATAAACCTCCCGTGAGCATGAACTTTCCTCACGTCATTCAAGATACAAAGCAGCACCACAAAAAGAAGTTTCCCCCAACTTAACGGAGCTCCACTAAACCTCACATCAATTCGCGTTATACCAGCTGGCTTAGCTTACAATGTAAGGAACTAGAAATGAATATTTGCAATGCTTGCATGTTAGTAAAAGTCCCTGAATTTAAGAGAATAGAGGGCATTGGGCATTCATGTGCATAATCTGATGTCTTTTGCAATGATATTTAAACTAAATATATGGGCAGTTCCAGGACATGCCGCAGGATGAATATACGTGGACAACAAAAAATGGCGCTCATTATGGTAGCTAAACTCACTCATTGGACATACATACTTTCTGAAATTGCAATACCCAGTACGCATCAAAATCTGTGGTAGCATACGCAGCTTGTACTGCTGGCTTCCAAGGTAGCCCACACTGATTATAGAAGACGTCTTGAGAGCAACTATCCGAAACGAAATGAACGGCTAGGAAACGGTGTGTAAAATCCGTTTTCGGCCGGTTAACGTCTTATATCAGTCATATAGCTAGTCTAATGTCTGGGTCAAAAGACATCTCAAAATACGTCTTCTTGGCGTAGTCAAGAAACTTCTAAAAGTCGTCTACTGAATACCTCTTCCAAACGTCGTAAAAAAGCGTCTAGGAATGAGCAACAGGATCACAATTTTCTATAAGAATGCAGGTAGTTTAGAAGATGTTGAAAATATGATTTGTAGCCCCCATTTTGTTCCCGTGAATTTTGTTCCTTTTACTCAGCAAAAGATGAGCTAGAGCACTGTGGGCCCACATCAAGCTTGCACTGTGCACTGCACAAAAATCCCGCTTTTCACTGCAAGCTTGATTTTGGCGTCAGCTGCAGCTAGTCTGCGTAAATGAAGAGAGAAATATCAAAACCGCGCTCTTTATTGCGCTGAATAAAGGATCTTATCAAAAAGTAACGGCACAAGCAGCTTCTGAGGAAGCTCAACTAAATAGGGTAACGGAGAAAAAAGAGCGTACCTGTAATAAGTCATGTCACATGTTTTTTATGCAGACGAATGGTGCATCAGAAAAAAAAATTCGGCATTATGGCACAAACAGCTAATATCCCATCCAAAATCTTTTGTGACGTGCTATTTTACTTAGTCGCGGTGACACGCACATGTATGATCGCGCTTGTTATGTCGGGAAACATTCGTTAGATGGTGGGCAGACGAAAAAAAAGTAAAAATAACCCTGACCGCATCCTCCATGGCGCAGCGACATCAACCAGTTTAAAATAAATAATGATGCGCAAGCACATCGTGAACATTCGCGCCAGCTTGCGCACAGCCTGCGTGACATATATCAATTGTTCGCTCATCCCGCAATAGTTTCTGTAAGCAGCAATGTTATTGACCAATCCGCTGCAACTCAAAAAGAGACCAGTTGAGCGAAACGCGCTCAAGGAAATGCGTCGATATTTTTTTGACTCAAATTTTAAATGCGTCTTCTGCTTTGCGTGCACATCGCAGCTTCGACAAAGGAATGGTGTTTTTAGAACAGCTCCATTCCAGTGTAAATAATATGTGCGCGAATTCTTCGCCTGTTCGAATTTGACTCACCGTGCTTATGTAGTCTCCTCACCTTCGAAGGCGAGGAGAGTATATAAGCACGGTGTATCAGTTAGCAAAAACGAAAGTATATTCTGTGTACTAACTTGCCCCGCCGCGGTGGCTCAGTGGTTAGGGCGCTCGACTACTGATCCGGAGTTCCCGGGTTCGAACCCGACCGCGGCGGCGGCGTTTTTATGGAGGAAAAACGCTAAGGCGCCCGTGTGCTGTGCGATGTCAGTGCCCGTTAAAGATCCCCAGGTGGTCGAAATTATTCCGGAGCCCTCCACTACGGCACCTCTCTCTTCCTTTCTTCTTTCACTCCCTCCTTTATCCCTTCTCTTACGGCGCGGTTCAGGTGTCCAACGATATATGAGACAGATACTGCGCCCTTTCCTTTCCCCAAAAAACCAATCATTATTATTATTACTAACTTGATAAAGCGAATCAAACCATACCCATGCATGCGAACAATATAAGAGGAGCACTGTGACAACATTGGGGCATAAAGACTTACAGTTTTGCGGCCATTTAAAACAAGCACGGCTAGGAACTCGAGATTCGAGAATGGGGTTGTGGGGGGGGGGGGGGGGGGGGGGTTGGGTGCGTATAAAGACAAAGAGGCAGATCTAGGGCAACACGGAGCGACTAGGAGGGGGGGGGGGGTATGCAGTTACTGAGTTCTAATCCAGGACACATGGGAGAGAGGGGTCGAATGACACACTCAGCGCCGCGCACCGCAGATGGTACATGTAGGACAATGACAGCGGGCGGTGGGATGTCCTGTGGCAGGTTAGTCCATGTGACGCCCGCAAGAGCAGAGGGGCCTCGAGGGCCACCTCATTTGCTGCAGCGACACCAGCCCTCAATGATGTTATAGAGTCGCCGCGGCCCATCCAGGAAGCATGATCCACCCCTCGCCGCCACCAACTTCGCCCACGTGCCCACAGACATCTTAAGCCGAGATGAGACGCTGCAGCTGCAACAGCTCCAGAGAAGGAGATGTGGGCGACGACGCGCATGTAGGAGGTGGCCACAGTTCCCTGAGGTCGGACGGAAGCTCACCCAGAAGCCACTACACAGCGATGGTGCGAAGAGGTGTGCGCGTTCGATGGTAGCTGCACGCCGAACAGCGGCCCCTTGTAACATGCTTTTGCCCCCGTCCCCTATCTCAATGGTCTCGTATCTCCCCAACTCTTTTCCCAGCCGTTCCCCTTTCCAGGTAGCCCATTAAAACCCCAGCCCGCGAAGTGCATTTTTTTGTTATTTTACTCGCTTTCTCCTAGCTGTTTCCCTCGTGCACAGAGACCCGCTGCGCCGTTCGTGACCCCCCCCCCCAAGATTTTCGTTTCTCAACCATTCAGCTGAGATCTTTCTTTTCTGCGACCCCAAAAGCTGTGTAAAAAATAATGACTCTCCAGCAAACTTCGTTGTTTTCAAAAAGCTTTGTTCAAAACTGTTCTTTCGACGTCCATGTGGAGATTTTGCAACTTGTGCATCTTTACCTGAATAAATAATTGGCTCTCAATTTAGAGATACGTAGTTGTTATATTAAAAATAATTAATAATTTCCTTTCAATATCACTCTACTTCGTTTTTTTTTACATTGAATATCTTTACATAAGGTACGAAACGGCGCATTTAACTAAAAATCAACCATTTGTTACAACGCATATTAAATTTCATTTCATGCATTTAATGCGGTGTTAATTGTTAAACATTATCATGTAAACTGCGTTGCGAGTGTCTTCGCGCCCACTGTGCCTCACAAAATTAAGTGTTAATTAATGATTTCTGCTTTTTCTCTCACGGTCATATATAGGTTTATCCTCACATCATGCATCTCGTTACAGGCTCGACGCATCGTGAGGTCATCGTGCAAAAGCTGGACAAGGAAGTTGTTTCAGTGCACTGCAAGAGGCCTCTTGCAAGACGAGTGCATGATTACTTCAGATAGGACCAGTGGACAGCTTCGTTATGCACTCTATGGATGCCTTAGCCATGCCACAGAAGCTTGCCCAGATGCAGCTTGCGACAGCAGCTTGCAGAGCTGCCTTGTCCAACCTGAATCATCGGCACGCAGCGAACTTGAAAATAAACGAATTTCCCAGAGCCTCGGCCACCATGCTCTTGCGTAATCCTTTCCATTAATTTCCAGGATGGCTGCTAGTAGCGCAAGCCATCCTGCGTGCGCTAGAAGCGCAATCTTTCTAACTCGATGCAATACACCGGCCTTTTTCCTGAATTATTTGACACCCTCATTTATGATTCCTTGCTAGGTAGAATGGTACATCTGCAGTTCTAGTCATCGGACAGTGAGTTGCTTGTTGCATGTCATAATTTTCGAAACCAGGATACCAGAGTTTGAAAGCTGCATACCAGCGTTCGAATTCTGGATACGACAGTGTTTTAAAGCTGGATACCTATCTTCGGAAGCTGGAACGGCAGACCGAGGCCTTTCGCTGACCTACATCGCGGAACAAACGCCAGACCTGCGCCGGCCCCTCGATCGGCGGAAAGTTTACCCAAAACTGGCCCGATAGTGCGGCAAATGTGTCAGTGGTAGCGCTTTGCCTAAATGCGAATGCAGGACCGCCGTTCATGCCACTTTTCGCGAATTATCGCCCAGTGTTCGCCCTATGCTTTTGTGCTGCCTGGGTTTAAACTACTAAATGTTCGCCTCCGGCGTAAGTGTGCGCGCCGCCAGCAGAAGACCAAACCTGCCTCCGCCATCGGAACTCTCGTCGAAACCTTGACACGCCGTGACGTTATCGGTGCTTGGCAACTTGGTGCGCTGCAAATGCAGATGACGGCGCAAAACTAAAAAGCAAGCTATCAACAGCTAACGCTTTAAATGTTCTTTCGAAATATTCTATAAGAAATGGGGGCAAAACGAGGCCAAAAATCTTCCCGTCAGTATGTTTAGTTCGCCTGCAGATAGCTGCCATAATCGCCAAGATAGAAAACTTTCAGCCTTTAAGTCGGCTCAGAGCCCATCTACAGCGCGATCAGCGCAAAAGAAAGCAATACATGATTGGCCTTTGTGCGCATGCGTCCGGTTAAGTGAATGGGAGCAATTAATAGCACAAGCAACTCAATTTTATTTGCTAGGACGATTTGTTTTACAAGGATGCTTCGATTCCTGTTGCTGGGAATTGTGCGGGCACTGAATTACTACATACGCTCCTCTGTCTCAGGCAATCGGGTACGAGTTGAGCCACAAGGACTGCGCTTGCTTGCAACAAGGCAACGGCGAAGCACAGAAACCATGTACTCATCACTCGAGCTCAACGTTGACGTAGATGTTATTGTTGTAGATAAATCCCTGCTGTTCGAGCTGCCTCCAGTTCACTGTCTCTGTCTGAAAGCCCCTGTTAGCAGCTCCAGGGACAGGTCTCCTCACCATATCCCTAGAGTCGGCGCTCACAGGCATCCTGATGTCCTTCTCCTGGTCTTTGGGGTGTGTGACGATAATCGTGACACTCTTAGAAAAGGGCCACTCCAACAGGGCATCCCAGATGGACTCGTGAAGAATCAGTGTGAAGTACACGAGCACTTCGCCGTCCTCCTGCTTACGACACTGGAACTGCAGCTCGAAGGCATAGCCAGCTGAGATGTGGGTGCCGTGGGATTGCACGTGTTCCTTCTTGTCTCCCATTAGGGAGTTGTATGCGCCGTATGCATCGACGAAGAGGTACGACTCGATAAAAGCGCCAAGCTTCGAAGCAGCGCGGAACGGACCCGGTGTGTACGTCACATTCTTTGCGACTGGAAGAACAGTGACATCTTGTGCGTATCTGTGCTGCAGAGTCATGTCGCCAAACTCGCACACTAAGCTGGTAATGGGGATCACTACTGAGTTGGCTATGGTGATGACACCATCGTCGACTTCGTTCTTGCTCGAAGCCCAATCTCGTATATTTTCATGGCCGTTCTTCACTGCTGTCAGTTTTTCGCCGGCACTTTCGACAGCACTTGAGCTAACATTTGACTTTTGCAGAGCCTCACCGGGACAATCCAGGCAGTGATCGATGAGGTCAATGCGAAGCACGTACTGCTGGCACTTGACACACCTGGCCAGGTATGCGAGGCACTTTCTCAAATAATACCTCAGCTCCGAAAGCTTGCACGTGAAGTCGCCATTTCCGCCTCCTGTTAAGCAGAGAACTCGGCGCTCCTCAAAGTGTGACAGCTCGAATGTCATCGGAAGGACATCGTCCTCCGTGAATACTCCGGCGTCCAAAGGGCACCTGCCGCTTTCAGCAATGAAGGAGTTGCAGGAATCGCATGCAACGTGGCAACATGGCAGCAGGAAAGAGCGGCTGGCCACCGTACCGCACATGCCGCAGACAAGGTTGCTGGGCAGCGGCTCGACGAAGACGACACGTCGGTGCTTGAAGAAATCGCCGAATCCAGAGAGGATGTATTCCGTGCCAGGCATCCTGACGTATAAACGGTTCAAAGTGCTGTAAAGCCTTGAGGCAGCAATGACGGCCAAGGCAACGCAATGCAGAATGACGGGACGGAGCGCCACTCACAAATGATTCATTCGAAGCAACATGCTGAAATATATACGGTATTTAATGCAACGAATACTGTTGTCTTCAAAGTTGATATGATAACGAACGGGTGAAAAATTTGTTATCAGCCTTTACAGAGATATGGACTTGTCGCTGACGCACATCGTTCCTTTCTTTGATTAAAAAAAGCTTGGATTGATTCCTTATCTTTTGTACCTTTGATTTTTGAGAAAATTCGCACACCTAGAAAACATGACTAGACAGAGCGTGACGGGCTGGACCTTATATGCTTAGGCATATTTGGTCTTTATTTATTTTCTAGAACGTTTGTTTCGCGTTCCCTGATTCGGTGGTTAACGCAGCGCACAGCTTGCCGTATATAGGAGCGGCCGCACCCGAGGGACTTTCATAGGCAAGTCCTTCAGAGCACCTCATGAACGATCGCCCATGTTTGATGCAAGACAATCTCTTCTTTTGCGTTTTCTTCTAAGGTCTTGCCTGTCACGCTCGTGTGAGCCATGTTATTCCAGTTTGCGAATTCTGCTAAAAAGCAAAGATACAAAACCTAGGGACTTAATCGCAGCTTATTCATTTTAAAAAAAAGGAAGCGTATGCGTCAGCTATACATCGATATCGTTGTATAATGCTGAGAACAATTTTCGTAGCGATTGCTACACTACGGCAGGCACTTCGTGAGGTCAGCGTTGCTGCGCGCGTTGCCGTGGCACCACCGATCCGCCAGCTGTGCGCATGCGTGGAGTTACGTCATAGTCCGGATCTGGTGTGCGCGCCGCGCGCCTCGCCGCTGTGCCGAGGGCGGAGCAGACGCCACCCGCCTCGGGAAGTTGTGCGCATGCGCGGAGTGACGTCAGAGCACACAGCTGTGTGCGCGCCGCGCGCCTAAATTGCGCTAGCATTTCGAGCCTACAGCGTGGCGGCGCCGTTTTCACCGGGGCTGCTGCCGCCGACGCGGCGCGCGTGTTAAACCGAATGGGGAAGGAGTGGAGAGGGAAGGGAGTGAATTCACATCCAGGGACGAAGATGAAGAAAAACGCCCAGCGAAACGCAACGGCGAAAGGCGGACTTTGCAATTCGACTGAGCGTGTTCCACTCGGCCAGCTGTAGCTATCGTGTCACTCCAGGTTTAACCAGAGCTAAACCACAGCCATTTTTTTCACCCGTTGGCTATCATATCAACTTTGAAGGTGATAGTATTCCTTGCATGTAGGACGGTATATATTTGTGCGTGTTGCCTTCGAATAAATCGGTTGTAAGTGGCGCTCCGTCCCATCTTTCTGCTTTGTATTGTTTTTTCTCGCGCCTATAACCAAAGATGAAAAGTTATTAACTTGCCCAGCAAGACGTTCTTTTTAGACGGCTAAGAGTATATACACAGAATTTTGAGGCAGCTGGCGACGGTGAGGCAGCAAAACAAACACAGCAGTGTAGTAGCAGAACGCTCCGAGCGAAATTACAACGAAGAGCCAACAGTGAGACTGTTATCAGCTGCGGCGCGGATTAATCTGCTACACACAGTTCCGATCGCCGAAGACGCTATGAAAGATAACGTGTAATTGAAGTGTGCGTGTACGTGCCACGTCACCATTTTGAGTGAATTCTAAGCCGCTAGGTCAAGACTGTTGTCTTTTCGCGCCAAGGCGGCCGACGCCGATCCAAAAGTGACGCGTAATTAATGTCGGTTCTGCTCCGTATATTTCTCGCTAAAATTCTGTAGCGCTCAGAGGTAGCCTGAGCGGCGTCACTGGACTCTTGGAGAAACTATCAGCGCCGACATACGACGCGTTATGGGACCGAGGGAAAACGAGCTATGGAAGCAAAAAGGCGCCGCTTCTCTTCTGAACTTTCACTATAGCTCCCTTTGCTTTCTAGGCGCTATGAACGAATTGTAGCCTTGAAAGCACCATTTATTTGCACAGAACAGAGTAGATAATAGAGGGTTGATGAGAGATCACAAGTTCGCTTTCACTCACCACGATATCATATGCTGCTCTTTATTATCAATTATATCTGTTTCATTTCCTCAGAAACAACCAATGTAGTGATAATTGGTTGCCAGCGACGGAATGTTTCAATGAAGTCGTAACTTTCCGAGCCAGCCTGATGGCTGGCTGATTTATGCTATAACTGCATACCAAAAGTTTCGCTGTTTCCATGGGAGATGATGTTTGGTGCATGATGGCCATAGTTGTATAGCGCCATAAAAAACAAAACAAACGAACATTGTATCCAGCATCAAAACATTCACAGGACGCAGTCTCAGATATGTCTTTAATAATAGCTAGTAGTAGTCAAAACGCCTTTACTTCTGAAAGAACACCTTAACGTGGCGCGAACATTGCAAGAAGCATGGATACTGATTTCCGCTTTGCTCCGCAGGTTACGCTGAAGCTTTTCTTCACCAGGCTGATATCGGAATCACTGTCTCCATCATGCCCTTTAGCCCACATGCGACCAGCGCCAATGCCTGACAGTTGCCCCGTCAACATATCTTTCATCCCTGCGCACATGATGGAATCACTCGCCTTCGGCCGTTCAACCCCATCGACAACTACATCACCGCCCGCAAGGAATTTAAGCTGTGGCATCTCCATAATCGGATTCACTGGGGACGAGAACATTGCAGAAAGCATGGCTCCTGATTTCCGCTTTTATCCGCATGTTACGCTGACACTTTCTTCACCAAGCTGATACCGGAATCACCATCTCCCTCATGCCCTTCAGATCAGATGCGACCAACACCACTACCTAACAGTGGCCCCGTCACCATATCTTTCATCCCTGCGCACCTGATGGAATGACTCACCTTCGGCCGTTCAACCCCATCGACAACTGCATCACCGCCCGCAAGGGATATAAGTAGTGGCCTCTCCATCCTCGAATTCATTGGGCACGGCAACATTGCAAAAACATGGCTCATGATTTCCGCTTTGCTGCGATGCTGCTGTGTACGTTTTCCTTGTACGCTTATAAGATCGATTACATCTGCTCGCTGCTGTTAGCGTGCCTAGGAGTGCTTTGAGAAACTTTTTTGGGACGCAGTTGGGACGCTTTAAAAGCTAGTTGGCGTGATAAGCTGACAGAAGCTGGTAGAGATAGAAAGCTGCGTGTAACTGCAGAAATTAAGGACACCCTTCGAAGGGCACGCATTGTACAGCGTGGTGGGCCCCTCACATTTACAATACATGATTACCTAAATCAGCTGCAACTGCGCTACTAACTCCTGCTCCACCTCAGCTCCCGAACTGCAGCACATACTTATATTAATGGTAGACCAGTCGCGGACCCCGCTGTACGGTTCCATGGAGGGTCGTGCAACCATCCCGTTTCTCGAACTTCCGAGTGGTGAACAGCCAGATAGCGCTGAGGACTTTAAGGCTGTCTTCAGTGAGCTCTTTACACACCTCGTTACAACTCAGAGCACAGGCATAAGCGATATAAATGCCGCTGTTCGCTAATTTTGGTCAGGCATAGCCTGCATGCCTGAAGAGCGCATCGACAGTCTATGTAATCCAGTCACTTTGGAATAGCTTCGCCTGGTACTCCAGGGGATGAAAGCCTCCGCTGCAGCCGGTCGAGACGGGCTACAATTTATTTTTTACCAAATGTTTTTCACGGAGATACATGCGCATCTTTTGTCAATGCTCAATTACCTTCTTGTCGACGGGTTTTGGCAGGAATCTTTTTGTGAGAGTCGTATAGTGCTCCTCCTAAAGAGTGGCGGTGTGCCGTCCGACCCGTAAGCATGGAGGCCCATCTCCCCCCTGAACTCTGATTATAATATACTAGTGTAATAAGAAACGTCTTGCAAAGCACTGAGTCACAAACATGCAGCGGTACAGTCCAGGCACAACCCAGAGGCAGCGGTCAGTCCAGAGCACGCACGAGAGACGGAGCGTTCGGCGCTTCTGCTTTGAAGCGTTCGGCGCTTATCGGTGTCTTCTTCGTTGAGCGCTAGCCTCTGAAGGTTAATTATAATAATAACTGGTTTTTGAGGAAAGGAAATGGTGCAGTATGTGTCTCATATCTCGTTGGTCACCTGAACCGCGCCGTAAGGGAAGAGATAATGGAGGGAGTGAAAGAATAAAGGAAGAAATAGGTGTCGTAGTTGAGGGCTCCGGAATAATTTCGACCACCTGGGGATCTTTAACGTGCACTGACATCGCACAGCACACGGGCGTATTAGCCTTTTTCCTACATAAAAACGCAGTCGCCAAGGTCGGGTTCGAAGCCGGGAACTCCGGATCAGTAGTCGAGCGCCCTAACAATGAAGGTTCCAAAGCCGAAGGCCAGTCTTACAATTCCCCTCGGGCGAAAGGGCGCCATCCTGGCAATCAGGGGTGGCTAAGGAGGAGGGGGCAGGACTTCAGCGACCTTCTCCTCGATAACACGCTGTAGGTCGGGAGTGAGCGACGGCGCAGGCGTAGGCGGGCAGGTAGACAAAGATAGCTGGCGTGCGACTTCCTCACGTACAAACTGCTGGATGCGCTGGAGGAGTGACTGTTGGTCCAGAGCACCGTCACCTGGGAGAGCCAAGCTGGAAAGTGTGGCCTCCTGAAAGCCTGCACACCGGGTAGAAAATCGCTGTTTGCGCAGCTCATCGAAGCTTTGGCAGTAGTCGATGACACAAGAGACAGTCAGGTGATCTTTGGCGACGAGCATCTGGAAGGCATCGTCCTCAATGCCTTTCATAATATGTCTGATCTTGTCGGCCTCGCTCATAGAAGGGTTGACACGCTTGCACAGGTCCACGACATCTTCTATATAACTGGTGAAATTTTCACCGGTTTGCTGGGCCCGACTTCGCAAGCGTTGCTCGGCGCGAAGCTTTCGCATTGCGGGACGGCAAAAGACTTCTGTCAGACTGGTCTTTAGAGCTGCCCAGCTTGATGTCAGCCTCGTGGTTTCGAAACCAGAGATTGGCTACGTCGCTCAAATAAAAGACAACGTTGGTGAGCTTGACGCTATCGTCCGACTTATTGCATGCGCTTACTCGTTCATAGGGGGCCAACCAATCCTCCACATCCGTGTCATCTGTGCCGCTGAAGATGGCCGGATTACGCTGTCGCGCGGCGCTGGAACACAAGACAGCCGACGGTAGCGGTGAAGCGGTTTGGGTGACGGTCTCAGGCACTGCAGAGACGGTAGGCAATGCGCGGGTGCGAAGCTCTAGGTAGAGGGGATCGTTGGCACCTCTACCACTTGCAATAAGGAACTTCTTGCGAAACACAGCATCGCGAACAACCAGCGGTACAGTCCGGGCACATACCAGAGGCAGCGGTCAGTCCAGAGCACGTACGAGAGACGGAGCGTTCGGCCCTCGAGCTTCGGAACGTTCGGCGCTTCTCATCGTCTTCCCCCGCCGCGGTGGCTCAGTGGTTAGAGCGCTCGGCTACTGACCCGGAGTTCCCGAGCTCGAACCCGACCGCGGCTGTTGCGTTTTTATGGAGGAAAAACGCTAAGGCGCCGGTGTGCTCTGCATTACCAGTGCACGTTAAAGATCCCCGGGTGGTCGAAATTATTCCGGAGCCCTCCACTACGGCACCTCCTTCTTCCTTTCTTCTTTCACTCCCTTGTTATCGCTTCCCTTACGGCGCGGTTCAGGTGTCCAACGATATATGAGACAGATACTGCGCCATTTCCTTTCCCCAAGAACCAATTATTATTATTACTTCTCATCGTCTTCTTTGTTAAGCGCCCGCTTCTGAAGATTCCAAAGCCGAAGGCCAGTCTTGCACTCGGTGCCACATTAGCACGTCGCATAACATCAGTTCTACCTGACATAATAAGCAGAGCTCAGACATGTGTGCCCGGACGCACAATTTTTTCATCACTAGCTTTCAACCGCGATTTGTTCACTTTTGCTATGCGCACGCAGGTTGTGGGAGCTTTTGTCTCCCTAGATCAAGGTAAAGCCTTTGACTGCGTTGAGCGTGACTACCTTTTCACAGTTCTAGACTGCTTTGCCTTCCCAGAGAGCCTGATAGACATCTCGAGATCCTTGAACACTGACTTGGCAGCAAGCCTCGGAGTCAAAGATCAGATAACTGACCCCATTCCAGTCAGCTGTGGAATACGCCAGGGCTGCCCACTGTTTTCAGTTCTCTTCGTTCTTTTCATAGCACCGCTGTTGCAACAATTTCAAAGTTGCAAGTCGATACGGGGCTTTCCTCTCCCAGGCTTGGGCGAGGTTAGAGTAGCAGCTTATGCTGATGATATTTCTCTGTTCATTAGAAACATTGACAGCTACAGAGCATTTCTGATGATCTTTCGCACCAAAATTTTGCCAGTCAGGTGCACGTCCCCATACAGCTAAAAGCCAGGCGTTACGCTTTTGATCTTTTAGTGATATATTTCCCGATGGCGTCCAATGGGTAGGCGGAATAAACGCCCTTGGTGCCAGGTTCCTAGCCTCAGGTGAAGTAGTTCTTAATGTTCTTCCTGACGCCTGGGGAGTCAGGCCATTGCCAGGTGTTATGAACAAGAGTGCCAATTTCTCCGCATATTTTACATTTATCATCAGGTCTATCCTCTATTTGTGTGAGGAACAACCAGATTGCATTTGGGAAATTCCCGGCTTGCAGGCGTCGCCAAGCGACAGCCTCTGTGTTGCTTAAAGTTCGGTCCAGTGGAGGCAGAGACCTGCGATTCTTTAGAGCTCCAAGATTTCAGTGTATACGTTTGAGCGCGCTCATCCAGGTCCCGCGAAATGAGGCGGCACACGAGTTAGCCCGAGCTCTCTACTGCAAGGTAACCGTAGAGCCACCCTCCCTCCGGACCTGGATGAGTGCGCGCAAACCTAACTCTGAAACAAGACCTGGGACTTTATCCTGCCTTACACGTCGTCTTCGCCTAAAACAGTGCACTGCAGGAGACCACCGAGATGACGCCTTTTAGGCTCGTCCACCGCAGGGAGGCCACGACGACGCCAAACGCCATGCTGCCCAACGTTACCGAAGAAAAGAACGTCGACGTCTCTGCCTACTTTCAATGCGGAGAAGCCCGAAGGCTTGCCTGATTACAGATAACGATCAGCAGCGGACCAACGATGCTGTTCCAGAATGTTCTAGTAACTTTACACGCTTTATCTGGAAAATTCGCTATCAGCTTTAAATTGGGCACGGCCGACCGCGGCAGGCAATTCTGTTCGACGACCGCAGAGCACGCTTGTCGCTTTGCCACCGCCAAGTGATTCAGTTTATTGTGGGTGCAAGTCGGCCACCAAAAATATTTTTGTTGAGATGCCATTTTCGTTATCCTTCTGCTCTCCGCATTGCAGGCACCACTCTGGGACAATATTTCCACTGCAAGCCATAGTAACTTCATCCATTTAGAAATGGGAGGTCTTGAGGTTAGCAAATACAGGAGCTTGAAACCTATGTTAAAATCTTTGTAACTACTAGACCTACACATCTTTTCAGGGGAGCGCGCGCTTTTCTTCTCATGGCCTTCGCAATGGGGTCTGTTTCCGCCTCCCGCCGAACCTCGATGGGGTCGCCACTGCCCCACCGCTGCGATTGTCGTTCACTCCGAAGAAAAGCGTGCGCTCGCCCCCAGTTCGGCCCGCGCGTCGAGCCCTTCTGTTTTGCCCCACACGCTTTACGCAAAGACCGCTTAGTCAGCCCCTTTGCTATGGGAGAAATCTGAAACAACGGATTAGTGTTTGCGCGCTCTCTCCTTGAGCCCGTCTAGGTATGGTCGAAAGTACGCTTTGAGCAGAGACGTCAACACGTTCTACCATTATATTTGGTTAAAACCAAAGCTTTCAGCTTCTATAGTTCGTCTTCCGGCAGGTTCTTTATGCTTGTGTAGAATGGTATGCGGCATTTAATACTGGGATCACAAGTTTCAATCAGTAAAGGAGTCTGCAGAGTAAATATAGCTACTGAAATTTCAAGCTCAGCTGCTCTAAGTTCGCGCAACAGCGGAATTAGCAAGAATACATGGTGCTACTGAGGAAAACGCGTCATGTCATTCGCGAAAGCAACGGTTATAGACGGAACCCAACCCCATAGCTGCCGGAGCAGAGCACGTTGCAAGCACGCGACGTTCAAGATTTCCATTTGGAAAGGCATTTTGAAGTTTGGCGGCGTCTCACGACCGCCCGTCCTACCTCATGACAACGCGAAAATTAAGTCACTTGTTTAAAGTGAGTGCAAGCATGAACTAACCGCCAGCAAAGCAAAATTAGTTAATAACTGCGCTCTGTCTTAATGAAATCGGCCTTTACGAGCGAGCAGGCTTATCTGAGAGGCGATGACTACCAGCTTTGCATTATTGTCCTGCATATCTGTAGCCTCGTCATCGATTTCGATAAACGTCCCGTGAGCATGAACTTTCCTCACGTCATTCAAGATACAAAGCAGCACCACAAAAAGAAGTTTCCCCCAACTTAACGGAGCTCCACTAAACCTCACATCAATGCGCGTTATACCAGCTGGCTTAGCTTACAATGTAAGGAACTAGGAATGAACATTTGCAATGCTTACATGTTAGTAAAAGTCCCTGAATTTAAGAGAATAGAGGGCATTGGGCATTCATGTGCATAATCTGATGTCTTTTGCAATGATATTTAAACTAAATATATGGGCAGTTCCAGGACATGCCGCAGGTTGAATATACGTGGACAATAAAAAATGGCGCTCATTATGGTAGCTAAACTCACTCATTGGACATACATACTTTCTGAAATTGCAATACCCAGTACGCATCAAAATCTGTGGTAGCATACGCAGCTTGTACTGCTGGCTTCCAAGGTAGCCCAAACTGATTATAGAAGACGTCTTGAGAGCAACTATCCAAAACGAAATGAACGGCTAGGAAACGGTGTGTAAAATCCGTTTTCGGCCGGTTAACGTCTTATATCAGTCATATAGCTAGTCTAATGTCTGGGTCAAAAGACATCTCAAAATACGTCTTCTTGGCGTAGTCAAGAAACTTTTAAAAGTGGTCTACTGAATACCTCTTCCAAACGTCGTAAAAAAGCGTCTAGGAATGAGCAACAGGATCACAATTCAGGTAGTTTAGAAGATGTTGAAAATATGATTTGTAGCCCCCATTTTGTTGCCCTGAATTTTGTTCGTTTTATTGAGCAAAAGATGAGCTAGAGCACTGTGGGCCCACATCAAGCTTGCACTGTGCACTGCACAAAAATCCCGCTTTTCGCTGCAACCTTGATTCTGGCGTCAGCTGCAGCTAGTCTGCGTAAATGAAGAGAAAAATATCAAAACAGCGCTCTTTATTACGATGAATAAAGTATCTTATCAAAAACTAACGGCACAAGCAGCATCTAAGGACGCTCAACTAAATAGGGTAACGGAGAAAAAAGAGCGTACCTGTAATAAGGCATGTCACCTGTTTTTTATGCAGACGAATAGTGCATTAGAAAAAAAAAATTCGGCATTATGACCCAAACAGCTAATATACCATCCAAAATCTTTTGAGACGTGCTATTTTAATTGGTCGCGGGGACACGCACATGTATGACCGCGCTTGTTATGTCGAGAAACACTCGTTAGATGGTGGGCAGACCAAGAAAAAAAAAGGAAAAATAACCCTGACCGCATCGTCCATGGCGCAGCGACATCAACCAGTTTAAAATAAATAATGAGGCGCAAGCACATCGTGAACATTCGCGCCAGCTTGCGCACAGCCTGCCTGACATATATCAATTGGTCGCTCATCCCGCAATAGTTTCTGTAAGCAGCAATGTTATTGACCAATCCGCTGCAACTCAAAATGAGACCAGTTGAGCGAAACGCGCTCAAGGAAATGCGTCGATATTTTTTTGACTCAAATTTTAAATGCGTCTTCTGCTTTTCGTGCACATCGCAGCTTCGACAAAGGAATGGTGTTTTTAGAACAGCTCCATTCCAGTGTAAATAATATGTGCGCGAATTCTTCGCCTGTTCGAATTTGACTCACCGTGCTTATGTAGTCTCCTCACCTTCGAAGGCGAGGAGAGTACATGAGCACGGTGTATCAATTAGCAAAAGCGAAAGTATATTCTGTGTACTAACTTGATAAAGCGAATCAAACCATACCCATGCATGCGAACAATATAAGAGGAGCACTGTGACAACATTGGGGCATAAAGAGTTGGTTTTGCGGTCATTTAAAACAAGCACTGCTAGGAACTCGAGATTGGAGAGTGGGATTGTGGGGGGGTTGGGTGCGTATAAAGACAAAGAGGCAGATTTAGGGCAACGCGGAGCGATCAGGGGGGGGGGGGGGGGGGGGGGCGCATGCAGTTACTGAGTTCTAATCCAGGACACATGGGATAGATGGGTCGAATGACACACTAAGCGCCGCGCACCCCAGATGGTACATGTAGGACAATGACAGCGGGCGGTGGGACGTCCTGTGGCCGGTTAGTCCATGTGGCGCCCGCAAGAGCAGAGGGGCCTCGAGGTACACCTCCGGTGGTGTATGCGGCCACCTCATTTGCTGCAGCGACACCAGCCCTCAATGATGTTATAGAGTCGCCGCGGCCCATCCAGGAAGCATGATCCACCCCTCGCCGCCCCCAACTTCGCTCACGTGCCCAGAGACATCTTAAGCCCAGATGAGACGCTTCAGCGGCAACAGCTCCAGAGAAGGAGATGTGAGCGACGAAGCGCATGTAGGAGGTGGCCACAGTTCCCTGAGGTCGGACGGAAGCTCACCCAGAAGCCACTACACAGCGATGGTGCGAAGAGGTGTGCGCGTTCGATGGTAGCTGCACGCCGAACAGCGGCATGGTGTCGAAAGAAAGAGCGCGCGATAAGGACAAAGGAACAAGCGGTGTAACCTTGCTATACAGGGTGTCCCAGCTAACTTGGACCAAGATTTTGAGAAAACCTAAGCGTTCTTCAGAACTGAAATCGAGTGGATGTTATGGTTTATTCGAATCTCAGTGCCATTTTTTTTTATCGCCCTACTTGAATAATTAGTCGAGGTAAATTAACTTTTCAAATATAGCTTGAAACATTCAGGCGTCAATCGGAAATTTTTGGAGCTCCACAAATATTGTCCAACCCGGACATTTCCACCGAGATACACTTGACGTGGTCGTTTTTATTCGAGAAAAACGAAAGGCCGCGGCCTTCAAAAATACCACGTGACTGCACACTGCGCGCGCCCAAAGCGCCACAGTCACAGCGCTCTCATACGTGCTTTGTAAAAATTAGCAGTGGCTTAGCTCGGCTATTCCAGGATATACATAGCGTGAGCTACGCTCAGCCGCTGAAAAGAGCGGCAATTTCGCTCTCCTTCTCCACGGCTATGCCACACTGGCAAAGGCCCCGCTATATGTTTACCCCCACTGATATCTCTGCGCATGCGCACAAAATGAGAGGCACTATCAAGCGGCTCCGGCGCAGCCTCAGACTTGGCTACTGCGCAACGGAGGCGCACAGCTGGGCACGCGCCGGCGCCAGTGCGTCTGCCGCATCTGTGAACTCACTCCTCTTGAATGCGTAGTACGGCGAGGCGCGCGCGGCGGCAGCTCCTGCGCGCCAGCTGTGCGCCGTGTGACGTCACTACTCCTCGCGCATGCGCAGCGCAGCATGGCTCTCCAGGAGCCACGCGAGACTGCTCAACCTCG
Organism: Amblyomma americanum; assembly: GCF_052857255.1. Lineage (NCBI taxonomy): Eukaryota > Metazoa > Arthropoda > Arachnida > Ixodida > Ixodidae > Amblyomma > Amblyomma americanum. The sequence goes on from NC_135506.1 coordinate 45,292,938, forward strand.
GCCAGTGTAGCTGGCGCTACAAAACCATCGCTCGCTTCGCGCCTTTCGTGCTGCACACGACAGAGCTTCGCGTTGTGGTTGGTTCTAAGATAAGCGCCAGTGGGTTCGGGCGGCACTTGAAAGAAAGCCGGCTCCCATTTCTGCGGCGATGACTGCGCTCTCGGGCTATCAGAATGCACAATGCGTCGCCAGCCGCAGCTGATATAGTCAGAGCCGAGCAAAGATAAAAGCCCTTTCTCGTAAGCGAAGAGAAGGCGCGTCGCTAGCGCTGTTTTTGACATATCACGACGAGAACGCTGTAATCGCGGCGCATTCGGGCGCACTGAGCTTGCTGTCACGTGGTATTTTTTAAACTCCGCGGGCTTTCATTTTTCCCGCATAAAAACGGCCGCGCTAAAGCTATCGTGTTGGAAATGCCTGAGTTGGCAATGTTCGTGGTGGTCCACAACTTTCCTATTGACGCCCGAACGTTTCAAGCTATATTAAAAAAAAATTATTTATCTCGAATAATTATTCAAGTAAGACGAGAAAAAAATTGTACTAAACCTTCAGTTAAACCCTAACAGCATCCATGCGATTTCATTTCCGAAGAGCGCATCTTTGTACAAGTTAGCTGGGGCACCATGTATTTATAGGCAGCGACGCGGATAGGGCTGCAGGCACGCAAAGGTCCGCGCGAAGATCGCTGCAGGACGAGTACCGGGCGGGCGACGATGCGATGTCCACAGGGTACTCAAGAATAGCGGTGGCGCGAAGAGCAGGGAGTGCCCAGAAGGAACAAGCAATGGCCGCCGTGCAGCGGAGAAGCCGGACGAGCGACGAAGGATCCGCTGCTGGCAGATGAAACGCGGCAGAGTTGCGGTAAGCGTTACGTGCGAACACAGGCTCCCCCAAAGTTAGCACGCTGATGAGGAACCTTCACAAAATATAAATCAGGCTTGGTGCAGGAAATCCGAAGAGAGTGCGCGACGTTTCATGCCTGCACCGGGGAGGCCGCCGCCTGCCAGCGTCGAGACAGGCAACTGCATGCTCTCTGAGAAAAACACCGAGCAGAAACAGCCCGTCAGAATTAGATCCGAGTTTCTGCATAAACGCTTGTCGTCAATTATCTCTCTTAAAGAGGGCGGTAATATAAACCGTCTTCAACCCCATGCACGACAATGCCGAAAAGCCCGCGAAAATGGTGTGCTTTGCCGCCAAAACTTATGTGGTCTATAAGGGGTCTTAAATAGGGCAAACATAGAACCAGCCGTCTGCCCGGTGTCCATACCGAGGCCAAAAAGCCCGCCAAAATGAGATGTCTTTCCCCCAAACACTTCAATCACCTTTAAGACGTCTTTGAGAGGGCAGAGATAGAACCTGTCTTTTTAAGATCTTTAAGCGCATTGTTAGGACAGATGGAATCCTGATGGTAAAAGATCGTTTGAAAGCGTTTATTTTGGTGGAAAATCACTTTTATCCGTTTTATCTCTAAAATAAACGTTCCGAAGATCTTGCGTGCTGCCTGGTGTCTGTTACGTTCTATTAATGTTAGTAAGGCCAGAATGACGGCAAGGAAGCTTGCGTCCAACTTGAGAATTGTTTATTGGGCTAACTCGTGTCCTCAGACAGAAAGCATGCAGTTCGGCGGCGCAGCGATAAAACAAGAGCTCGGTCAACGAAGGTCAAAATGACGGTCGCTCTCGGCCTTGCAATATTTAAGGGTGAAAAGGAACTTGAAACATTTGACGCCTAACGCGCTTACGAAAATTTTGAACATGAAAAGAGACTTTTACGCGTCTGCAGTCATTCTAGAGAAATCCGGGGGCCTCTCGTTTTACAACAAAAGCGGAACGGCAGCGGGCCATTGGCTTCGAGCAGAGAACAATGCATTACAATGATTCTTGACACTTTCTCGCACATTAGTAATTAGCATTGTTTTGAGATATCAATACAGGCCTCTCGTTTAAGGTAGTTGTGGCGATAAGAGGGTGAAAATAAGTTCATTAAGGACGTGCGAAAAGCGATATCGGCGTAATTAAGTACTGTATACATCTCCTAGCAATCTTGAAATTTATTTGACAATTCAACAGCTCAAGTATCGTCTCAAGCCACGAGCTACGGCGCTATCGGATTTACGGCTCAAGCTTCGTAGGAAAATTTTTCCGAGCACAAACTTTCGTTCTATGAGTTTTCATTATATTCTCCTTAGCATTAACTTGTCATTTAATCACTGACCATAATATTTTAACGGAAAACAGGGAGACAGGTCGCTAACCAGCAGAATACAGCAAGCAGCCAGCCAGCCAGCGAGAGACACTTCAACGTCTTCGAAGACACTTCAGCGCCACCTGAGAACACCAGGTGGCATTACTCCCGCTCCAAAAAAAAAAAGAAAAACAAAAGCGGGGTTGCAGTATGGGCAGTGGAAAGAGAAAAAAAAACAGCACAAGCACACAAAAATGTACAAGGGAGGTGGGCGAAGGTGTCCCACGCGAAAACTAGCAGAACACTGAGCGTACTATCCATTACCGCGTGAAAGAGGGTTTCATGCGGACAACGTGCACAACCTCAGAGCGGGGTGGACGACGCTGAGGCTGCACAGTCCCGTCAGGAAGAACTTCGTAGGTCACTTCGGTGACGCGGCGCAAAACTCGGTACGGTCCAAAGTAACGGCACATCAGTTTTTCAGACAAGCCTGGGCGGCGTACCGGGGTCCACACCCAAACTTGGTCTCCCGGATGGTATTCGACGTGCCGATGACGGAGGTTGTAGCGGCGTGCATCCGTGCCCTGCTGCCGCTGAATGTGAAGACGGGCAAGTTGACGTGCTTCCTCGGCGCGCTGAGCGAACTGCTCGGCGTCTGGCGTGAGTGGGTGGTCATCAGTGCTGCATGGAAGCATTGCATCCAGCATCGTCTGAACGTCACGTCCGTAGACCAGACGAAATGGTGTAAATCGGGTCGTCTCCTGGGTGGCCGTGTTGTAAGCGTATGTGACGTACGGGAGAATCTCGTCCCAGGTTTTGTGCTGCGAGTCTATGTACATTGCGATCATGTCGGCGATCGTTCTGTTGAGTCTCTCTGTGAGCCCGTTCGTCTGTGGGTGATAGGCAGTAGTTTTGCGATGGTTCGTGTGACTGAGCTCGAACACGTCGCGCATGAGCTGTGCCGTAAACGCCGTACCTCGATCAGTGATTACGTGGGACGGTGCGCCATGACGCAGCACGATTTGTTGCATAAAAAACTGGGCGATCTCAGATGACGTACCGCGCTGCACCGCTTTAGTTTCCGCATACCTTGTTAAATAGTCGGTCGCGACTATGATCCATTTATGACCGGCCGATGACACAGGGAATGGGCCAGAAGATCGATGCCGACTTGATCAAAAGGCGTCCGAGGGGGTTCAATAGGTTGGAGCAAGCCCGCTGGCTTGAGAGGAGGCGCCTTACGACGTTGGCAATCGCGGCAGCCTCTGACGTAACGCTGGACGGCGTGAGAAAGTTTGGGCCAATAATACGCCTGGCGCACGCGTGCAAGTGTGCGGGCAAAGCCCAAGTGGCCGGAGGTCGGCTCATCGTGACAAGCAAGAAGGATATCGGCGCGGAGATCTGCCGGAACGACGAGGAGGTGCGCTCGGTCAACAGTGCTGGAGTTTTTCTTAAACAAAATGCCGTTCCGGAGACAGAAGGCCGGCAGGTTTCTAGAAAATTGTCGGGGTACGACAGAAGCTCGGCCCTCCAGATAATCAATGATAGGTCGCAGGTCTGGGTCAGCTCGCTGGCGGGTCATTAGGTCTAAGGCGCTGACAACTCCAATAAAACCACTCTCGTCCTCTATGCTATCATCCGCTAACCCGACGGGCGCGCGAGAGAGTGCGTCAGCGTCTTCGTGCGTCTGGCCAGATTTGTGCACAATGGTGTAATCGAATTCTTGGAGGCGGAGGCTCCATCGGGCTAGGCGCCCCGATGGGTCGCGAAGATTTGCAAGCCAGCACAACGAATGGTGGTCGGTAACTACTTTGAACGGGCGGCCGTAGAGGTACGGACGAAATTTCATGGTTGCCCACATAACCGCAAGGCATTCTTTTTCTGTGGTCGAATAGTTTGTTTCAGCGCGAGAAAGCGTGCGGCTTGCATACGCGATGACCCTTTCCACGCCACCTTGGTGTTGGACGAGTACGGCGCCGAGGCCGACGTTGCTCGCGTCGGTGTGGACTTCGGTTTCAGCCTCTTCATCAAAGTGCGCAAGAACAGGGGATGTTAGCAGTCGTCTGCGCAGCTCGGCAAAAGCCTCCTGCTGCTCGGCAGCCCACACGAACTGTGTATCATTGCGCGTGAGGTGGTACAGGGGTGCGGCAATCTTTGAAAAGTCGGCGATGAAGCGGCGGTAATATGCGCACAGACACCAAAAAACGTTGCACACTTTTCTTTGTTGCAGGAACAGGAAAGTTGGCGACGGCAGCAGTTTTCTCGGGGTCGGGCTTAACGCCATCGGCACTCACGAGGTGACCGAGAAACTTCAACTCTTTGTACCCAAAGTGGCACTTCTCGGGCTTTAGCGTTAAGTCGGCCGATCGGAGGGCATCTAATACTGTCCTCAGGCGTTCAAGGTGTTCGGCAAAGGTTTCGGAAAATACGACGACATCATCGAGATAAACCAAACAAGTTTGCCATTTTAGTCCAGCGAGAACGGTATCCATCATCCGCTGGAAAGTTGCCGGCGCTGAACATAGCCCAAAAGGTAGCACTTTAAATTCGTACAGTCCGTCGGGTGTCACGAACGCCGTTTTTTCGCGGTCCCGCTCGTCAACCTCTATCTGCCAGTACCCACTCTTTAAATCAATGGAGGAGAAGTACTGGGCGCGACGAAGTCTGTCGAGCGAGTCGTCGATACGAGGCAGCGGGTAGACGTCTTTTTTGGTGATGTTGTTCAGTTTCCGATAATCCACGCAGAAGCGGAGTGTCCCATCCTTTTTCTTCACCAGCACGACAGGTGAAGACCAGGGGCTGCTGGAAGGTTGAATGATTCCATCTGAAAGCATCTCCTTCACCTGCGTTTGGATCGCCTCACGCTCCTTCGGTGAGATACGGTACGGCTGCTGATGGATGGGGCGGGCATCGTCGGGCGTAATGATGCGGTGCTTGAGAAGAGCCGTTTGCCGGACTTTCGACGAAGAAGCGAAACAGGAGGAGTATTCAAGTAGGAGGGCACGTAGTTCTCGCTGTTGAGTCACCGAAAGGTCCGGGCTGATGTCAAGGGATGGGCGCACAGGTCTAACAGCTTCGAACGCGAAACATTCAGAAACCTCCGCTAAGGGGTCGGCGAATGCGATGGCAGTAGCACGAAAAAGGTGCCGGGGCTCGTTAGAGAAGTTAGTCACCAGGAGCTCAGAGCAGCCGTCGCGGAGATGGATGAGACCTCGCGCTGAGCAGATGCCGTGGGTGAGCAAAAGGGACAGGTTGCCCTCTGCGACCGCTGTCCCTTCACGTAGTCCGTCGCAGTGAACACTCACAAAAACGCTGGCGCGTGGCGGAATCCAAACGCTCTCGGCGGATATTCTAAGGGCGGCGCGGCGTGGACAGTCCTCGGAGTAAACATCAGCTTTCTCGGTAGAAAATGTGACAGTGCGCTTTCGGAGGTCAATAATAGCTCCATACTCTCGGAGAAAATCAACGCCAAGGATACAGTCACGGGAGCAGTTCGGTAGAACTAGGCAGCTGACAACAAATGTGGAGCTGCGAATTTGGACTCTTGCTGTGCATAGGCCAAGCGGAGTTACGACATGTCCGCCAGCCGTGCGAATCTGCGTGCCGGACCATGGTGTCATTACTTTTTTAAGAAGCGCCGCTAGCTTTCCGCTTAAAATCGAGAAATCAGCGCCAGTGTCCACCAAAGCACTAACCTTATAGCCATCGAGAAGCACGGGTATATCCAACGAGAATCGATCTCCGAGTTCAGGTACTGCAGTCGTTGCCTTTAAATCGCGGTCGGTCGCTGTTCGCGTTGTCGGGGGGTCTTGTTCGTATCGATTGCCAGCGGCCTCGCCCCCTGAGGTCGCTCTCTTTAGTTTTCCCGGCGGGGACTTGGCGACCGTCTCTGCGCCATCCAGGAGGAGCTTTGGGGCTGTGGCGAAGGTCGGCGTGGTGATGGAGACCGAGACTGCCGCTGGGGAATTGTCGCCATGCGCTGCTGGGCTACGTAGTCCTCGATCTCCCGGGGTCGTTGACCTCTTGGTGGACGGGGCATGTCGATAGGGAACCCCTTCAGCCCAAGCTGTCGATACGGGCACTGGCGATACAGATGACCGGGTTCCCCGCAGTGAAAGCAGAGACGCCGCCGATCCGGAGCACGCCACAGGTCCGTCTTCCGCTGGGGTGATCGTCGATTGTCGATGTAGTACGTGTCGGGGTGTGCGGAAAACAGCGAGCCTTGATTGGACGGAGGAAACTGCGCCGAAGAGGGCGCAGGACGTTGCAAGGCTTCAGCGTACGTTGGACGACGGCACTCCGTTGGTAAAGGCGGCGGGTCAACGGACGGGAACGAAGGTCTCAAGGCTTGAACCTCTTCGCGGACCAGGCTAGCGAGAGAGCCGGCCGTCGGCAGGGGAGCACCGAAAAGCGCCTGGAGCTCTTCGCGCACAACGGAGCGGATCAGGTCGCGGAGAAGACCAGGGTTAGCCCCGAAGGCAGGAAGCGGCTCTGTAAGTGAAGCGGCGAGTACCGGCCGGTCGTAGGTGGTAGACCGCCGCAAGAGCATCTTCTCCATCGTGACCGCCTCCGAGAGAAACTCAGCAACAGTCCCAGGTGGACTGCGCACGAGGCCAGCGAAAAGTTGCTCTTTAACGCCGCGCATGAGATGGCGCACCTTTTTATCTTCGGGCATGGCCGGGTCAGCTCGCCGGAAGAGCCGAGTCATATCCTCCACGTACATGCTTACAGTCTCATTCGGCATCTGAATGCGAGACTGCAAAGCCCGTTCAGCCCGTTCTCGACGATCCGTGCTGGTGTAGGTCTCCAGCAGGCGTCGGCGGAACTCGTGCCATGATGTTAGGGCGTCTTCTCGGTTTTCGTACCAGGTACGTGCACCATCCTCGAGACTAAAGAAGACGTTTCGAAGTTTAGCGGCGTCGTCCCACTGGTTGAATGAGGCCACGCGTTCAAACTCGAGAAGCCAGTCCTCTACGTCTTCGAGCTGACTGCCGTGGAATGGTTTGGGCAGTCGCGGATTCTGCAAGGTGTAGTAGGCAGCAGCTGGCATGACAGGTCGATGGGTGGGTGCTCTGGCAGACTCCAAAAGCCCGTGTTCGGGAGGTAGGCCTTGATTTCTCCGGCTAGCACGGTGCACGGGGGTGTCCACTAGCGAAGGACTGGAGCCCAGGGTATCCGGAGGAGTATGAGACATATACAGGGATCTTTACCCAGCGCCTACACCAAAATATGTAACGGAAAACAGGGAGACAGGTCGCTAACCAGCAGAATACAGCAAGCAGCCAGCCAGCCAGCGAGAGACACTTCAACGTCTTCGAAGACACTTCAGCGCCACCTGAGAACACCAGGTGGCAATATACAGAAAATGATCAGAGTATTTGCTTCTGGATTTAAAACCACAAATGCCCGACATAGTTCCGAGAAATGGGGAGTGATTCCTCATTTTAAATGTTTTCATCGATCAAAGTTTGTGAAGAAGAATCTGTCCAGATTTGTACTTTGTTGCAGATACGGATGTTAAGCGTTTGCATTTTTTTTCTTCGATTTCGGTGCTGCGCTCACCATGAACCAGCGGGCTACAGCGCGAAAGCAGGCAAGATCCACTCGTCGCCGCAGACGCAGGCGGGGAGCGAGCGGTGGGGTCGTCGCACCCCTAGCGGCGCAACTCCCGGAGAAAAACTCGCTTTGCTTCCACGGCTAATGCGACAGCCGTATGAAAGAGCACGCGCGCCCCCTTGTAACATGTTTTTGCCCCCGTCCCCTATCTCAATGGTCTCGTATCTTCCCATCTCTTTTCCCAGCCGTGCCCCTTTCCAGGTAGCTCGTTAACACTCTAGCCCGCGAAGCGCATTTTTTTGTGATTTTACTCGCTTTCTCCTAGCTGTTTCCCCCGTGCACAGAGACCCGCTGCGCCGTTCGTGACCCCCCTTGCCCCCCCCCCCCCCAAGATTTTCGTTTCTCAACCATTCAGCTGAGATCTTTCTTTTCTGCGTCCCCAAAAGCTGTGTAAAAAATAATGACTCTCCAGCAAACTTCGTTGTTTTCAAAAAGCTTTGCTCAAAACTGTTGTTTTGACGTCCATGTGGAGATTTTGCAACCTGTGCATCTTTACCTGAATAAATAATTGGCTCTCAGTTTAGAGATACGTAGTTGTAATATTAAAAAAATAATTATTAATTTCCTTTCAATATCACACTACTTCGTTTTTTTACATTGAATATCTTTACATAAGGTGCGAAACGGCGCATTTAACTAAAAATCAACCATTTGTTACAACGCATATTAAATTTCATTTCATGCATTTAATGCGGTGTTAATTGTTAAACATTATCATGTAAACTGCATTGCGAGTGTCTTCGCGCCCACTGTGCCTCACAACATTGTGTTAATCAATGATTTCTGCTTTTTCTCTCACGGTCATATATAGGTTTATCCTGACATCATGCATCTCGTTACAGGCTCGACGCACTGCGAGGTCATCGTGCAAAAGCTGGACAACGAAGTTGTTTCAGTGCACTGCAAGAGGCCTCTTGCAAGACAAGTGCATGATTACTTCAGATAGGACCAGTGGACAGCTTCGTTATGCACTCTATGGATGCCTTAGCCATGCCACAGAAGCTTGCCCAGATGCAGCTTGCGACAGCAGCTTGCAGAGCTGCCTTGTCCAACCTGAATCATCGGCACGCAGCGAACTTGAAAATAAACGAATTTCCCAGAGCCTCGGCCACCATGCTCTTGCGTAATCCTTTCCATTAATTTCCAGGACGGCTGCTTGTAGCGCAAGCCATCCTGCGTGCGCTAGAAGCGCAATCTTTCTAACTCGATGCAATAAACCGGCCTTTTTCCTGAATTATTTGGCACCCTCATTTATGATTCTTTGCTAGGTTGAATGGTACATCCGCAGTTCTAGTCATCGGACAGTGAGTTGCTTGTTGCATGTCCTAATTTTCGAAAGCAGGATACCAGAGTTCGAAAGCTGCACACCAATGTTCGAAATCTGGATACGACAGTGTTTTAAAGCTGGATACCAATCTTCGGAAGCTGGAACGGCAGACCGAGGCCTTTTGCTGACCTACATCGCGGAACAAACGCCAGACCTGCGCCGGCCCCTCGATCGGCGGAAAGTTTACCCAAAACTGGCCCGATAGTGCGGCAAATGTGTCAGTGGTAGCGCTTTGCCTAAATGCGAATGCAGGACCGCCGTTCATGCCAGTTTTCGCGAATTATCGCCCAGTGTTCGCCCTATGCTTTTGTGCTGCCTGGGTTTAAACTACTAAATGTTCGCCTCCGGCGTAAGTGTGCGCGCCGCCAGCAGAAGACCAAACCTGCCTCCGCCATCGGAACTCTCGTCGAAACATTGACACGCCGTGACTTTATCGGTGCTTGGCAACTTGGTGCGCTGCAAATGCAGATGACGGCGCAAAACTAAAAAGCAAGCTATCAACAGCTAACGCTTTAAATGTTCTTTCGAAATATTCTATAAGAAATGGGGGGCAAAACGAGGCCAAAAATCTTCCCGTCAGTATGTTTAGTTCGCCTGCAGATAGCTGCCATAATCGCCAAGATAGAAAACTTTCGGCTGACAAGAATGGTGTCAGCCTTTAAGGCGGCTCAGAGCCCATCTACAGCGCGATCAGCGCAAAACAAAGCAATGCATGATTGGCCTTTGTGCGCATGCGTCCGTTTAAGTGAACGGGAGCAATTAATAGCACAAATGACTCAATTTTATTTGCTAGGACGATTTGTCTTACAAGGACGCTTCGATTCCTGTTGCTGCGAATTGTACGGGCACTGAATTACTACATACGCTCCTCTGTCTCAGGCAATCGGGTACGAGTTGAGCCACAAGGACTGCGCTTGCTTGCAACAAGGCAACGGCGAAGCACAGAAACCATGTACTCATCACTCGAGCTCAACGTTGACGTAGATGTTATTGTTGTAGATGAATCCCTGCTGTTCGAGCTGCCTCCAGTTCACTGTCTCTGTCTGAAAGCCCCTGTTAGCAGCTCCAGGGACAGGTCTCCTCACCATATCCCTAGAGTCGGCGCTCACAGGCATCCTGATGTCCTTCTCCTGGTCTTTGGGGTGTGTGACGATAATCGTGACACTCTTAGAAAAGGGCCACTCCAACAGGGCATCCCAGATGGACTCGTGAAGAATCAGTGTGAAGTACACGAGCACTTCGCCGTCCTCCTGCTTAAGACACTGGAACTGCAGTTCGAAGGCATAGCCAGCTGAGTTGTGGGTGCCGTGGGATTGCACGTGTTCCTTCTTGTCTCCCGTCAGGGAGTTGTATGCGCCGTATGCATCGACGAAGACGTAGGACTCGATAAAAGCGCCAAGCTTCGAAGCAGCGCGGAACGGACCCGGTGTGTACGTCACATTCTTTGCAACTGGAAGAACAGTGACATCTTGTGCGTATCTGTGCTGCAGCGTCATGTCGCCCATCTCGCACACTAAGCTGGTAATGGGAATCTCTACTGAGTTGGCTACGGTGATGACACCATCGTCGACTTCGTTCTTGCTCGACGCCCAATCACGTATATTTTCATGGCCGTTCTTCACTGCTGTCAGCTTTTCGCCGGCTCTTTCGACAGCACTTGAGCTAACATTTGACTTTTGCAGAGCCTCACCGGGACAATCCAGGCAGTGATCGATGAGCTCAATGCGCAGCACGTACTGCTGGCACTTGACACACCTGGCCAGGTATGCGAGGCACTTTCTCAAATAATACCTCAGCTCCGAAAGCTTGCACGTGAAGTCGCCATTTCCGCCTCCGGTTAAGCAGAGAACTCGGCGCTCCTCAAAGTGTGACAGCTCGAATGTCATCGGAAGGACATCGTCCTCCGTGAATACTCCGGCGTCCAAAGGGCACCTGCCGCTTTCAGCAATGAAGGAGTTGCAGGAATCGCATGCAACGTGGCAACATGGCAGCAGGAAAGAGCGGCTGGCCACCGTATCGCACATGCCGCAGACAAGGTTGCTGGGCAGCGGCTCGACGAAGACGACACGCCGGTGCTTGAAGAAATCTCCGAATCCAGAGAGGATGTATTCCGTGCCAGGCATCCTGACGTATAAACGGTTCAAAGTGCTGTAAAGCCTTGAGGCAGCAATGACGGCCAAGGCAACGCAATGCAGAATGACGGGACGGAGCGCCACTCACAAATGATTCATTCGAAGCAACATGCTGAAATATATACGGTATTTAATGCAACGAATACTGTTGTCTTCAAAGTTGATATGATAACGAACGGGTGAAAAATTTGTTATCAGCCTTTACAGAGATATGGACTTGTCTCTGACGCACATCGTTCCTTTCTTTGATTAAAAAAAGCTTGGATTGATTCCTTATCTCTTGTACCTTTGATTTTTGAGAAAATTCGCACACCTAGAAAACATGACTAGGAAGAGCGTGACGGGCTGGACCTTATATGCTTAGGCATATTTGGTCTTTATTTATTTTCTAGAACGTTTGTTTCGCGTTCCCTGATTCGATGGTTAACGCAGCGCACAGCTTGCCGTATATAGGAGTGGCCGCACCCGAGGGACTTTCATAGGCAAGTCCTTCAGAGCACCTCATGAACGATCGCCCATGTTTGATGCAAGACATTCTCTTCTTTTGCGTTATCTTCTAAGGTCTTGCCTGTCACGCTCGTGTGAGCCATGTTATTCCAGTTTGCGAATTCTGCTAAAAAGCAAAGATACAAAACCTAGGGACTTAATCGCAGCTTATTCATTTTAAAAAAAAGGAAGCGTATGCGTCAGCTATACATCGATATCGTTGTATAATGCTGAGAACAATTTTCGTAGCGATTGCTACACTACGGCAGGCACTTCGTGAGGTCAGCGTGGCTGCGCGCGTTGCCGTGGCACCACCGATCCGCCAGCTGTGCGCATGCGTGGAGTTACGTCATAGTCCGGATCTGGTGTGCGCGCCGCGCGCCTCGCCGCTGTGCCGAGGGCGGAGCAGACGCCACCCGCCTCGGAAGTTGTGCGCATGCGCGGAGTGACGTCAGAGCACGCAGCTGAGTGCGCGCCGCGCGCCTAAATTGCGCTAGCATTTCGTGCCTACAGCGTGGCGGCGCCGTTTTCACCGGGGCTGCTGCCGCCGACGCGGCGCGCGTGTTAAACCGAATGGGGAAGGAGTGGAGAGGGAAGGGAGTGAATTCACATCCAGGGACGAAGATGAAGAAAAACGCCCAGTGAAACGCAACGGCGAAAGGCGGACTTTGCAATTCGACTGAGCGTGTTCGACTCGGCCAGCTGTAGCTATCGTGTCACTCCAGGTTTAACCAGAGCTAAACCACAGCCATTTTTTTCACCCGTTGGCTATCATATCAACTTTGAAGGTGATAGTATTCCTTGCATGTAAGACGGTATATATTTGTGCGTGTTGCCTTCGAATAAATCGGTTGTAAGTGGCGCTCCGTCCCATCTTTCTGCTTTGTATTGTTTTTTCTCGCGCCTATAATCAAAGATGAAAAGTTATTAACTTGCCCAGCAAGACGTTCTTTTTAGACGGCTAAGAGTATATACACAGAATTTTGAGGCAGCTGGCGACGGTGAGGCAGCAAAACAAACACAGCAGTGTAGTAGCAGAACGCTCCGAGCGAAATTACAACGAAGAGCCAACAGTGAGACTGTTATCAGCTGCGGCGCGGATTAATCTGCGACACACAGTTCCGATCGCCGAAGGCGCTATGAAAGATAACGTGTAATTGCAGTGTGCGTGTACGTGCCACGTCACCATTTTGAGTGAATTCTAAGCCGCTAGGTCAAGACTGTTGTCATTTCGCGCCAAGGCGGCCGACGCCGATCCAAAAGTGACGCGTAATTAATGTCGGTTCTGCTCCGTATATTTCTCGCTAATATTCTGTAGCGCTCAGAGGTAGCCTGAGCGGCGTCACTGGACTCTTGGAGAAACTATCAGCGCCGACATACGACGCGTTATGGAACCGAGGGAAAACGAGCTATGGAAGGAAAAAGGCGCCCCTTCTCTTCTGAACTTTCACTATAGCTCAATTTGCTTTCTAGGCGCTATGAACGTATTGTAGCCACGAAAGCACCATTTATTCGCACAGAACAGAGTAGATAATAGAGCGTTGATGAGAGATCACAAGTTCGCTTTCACTCACCACGATATCATATGCTGCTCTTTATTATCAATTATATCTGTTTCATTTCCTCAGAAACAACCAATGTAGTGATAATTGGTTGCCAGCGAGGGAATGTTTAAATGAAGTCGTAACTTTCCGAGCCAGCCTGACGGCTGGCTGATTTATGCTATAACTGCATACCAAAAGTTTCGCTGTTTCCATGGGAGATGATGTTTGGTGCGTGGTGGCCATAGTTGTATAGCGCCATAAAAAAAAACGAACATTGTATTCAGCATCAAAACATTCACAGGACGCAGTCTCAGATATGTCTTCAATAATAGATAGTAGTAGTCAAAACGCCTTTACTTCTGAAAGAACAGCTCAACGTGGCGCCCCCTGCTGAGTGCGAACGCGAACATTGCAAGAAGAATGGATACTTATTTCCGCTTTGCTCTGCAGGTTACGCTGAAGCTTTTCTTCACAAGGCTGATATCGGAATCACTGTCTCCCTCATGCCCTTTAGCCCAGATGCGACCAACACCACTACATGACAGTGGCCCCGTCAACATATCTTTCATCCCTGCGCACCTGATGGAATGACTCACCTTCGGCCGTTCAACCCCATCGACAACTGCATCACCGCCCGCAAGGGATATAAGTAGTGGCCTCTCCATCCTCGGATTCATTGGGCATGGCAACATTGCAAAAAACATGGCTCATGATTTCCGCTTTGCTGCGATGCTGCTCTGTACGTTTTCCTTGTACGCTTAAAAGATCGGTTACATCTGCTCGCTGCTGTTAGCGTGCCTAGGAGTGCTTTGAGAAACTCTTTTTGGGACGCAGTTGGGACGCTTTAAAAGCTAGTTGGCGTGATAAGCTGACTGAAGCTGGCAGAGATAGAAAGCTGCGTGTAACTGCAGAAATTAAGGACACCTTTCGAAGGACACGCATTGTACAGCGTGGTGAGCCCCTCACATTTACAATACAAGATTACCTAAATCAGCTGCAACTGTGCTACGAACTCCTGCTCCACCTCAGCTCCCGAACTGCAGCACATACTTATAATAATGGTAGACCAGTCGCGGACCCCGCTGTACTTCGCAGCGTTTGGTACGGTTCCATGGAGGGTCGTGCAACCATCCCGTTTCTCGAACTTCCGAGTGGTGAACAGCCAGATAGCGCTGATGACTTCAAGGCTGTCTTCAGTGAGCTCTTTACACGCCTCTTTACAACTGAGAGCACAGGCATAAGCGATATAAATGCAGCTGTTCGCTAATTTTGCTCAGGCATAGCCTGCATGCCTGAAGAGCGCATCGACAGTCTATGTAATCCAGTCACTTTGGAATAGCTCAATAGCCTTCTTGTTGACGGGTTTCGGCAGGAATCTTTTTGTGAGAGTCATATAGTGGTCCTCCTAAAGAGTGGCGGAGTGCCGTCCGACCCGTAAGCATGGAGGCCCATCTCCCCACTGAACTCCGATTATAATATACTAGTGTAATAAGGAACGTCTTGCAAAGCACACCGTCACGAACAAGCAGCGGTACAGTCCAGGCACAACCCAGAGGCAGCGATCAGTCCAGAGCACGCACGAGAGACGGAGCGTTAGGCGCTTGAGCTTTGAAGCGTTCGGCGCTTATCGGCGTCTTCTTCGTTGAGCGCTAGCCTCTGAAGGTTAATTATAATAATAATTGGTTTTTGAGGAAAGGAAATGGTGCAGTATCTGTCTCATATCTCGTTGGACACCTGAACCGTGCCGTAAGGGAAGGGATAAGGGACGTAGTGAAATAATAAATAAAGAAATAGGTGTCGTAGTGGAGGGCTTCGGAATAATTTCGACCACCTGGGGATCTTTAACGTGCACTGACATCGCACAGCACACGGGCGTATTAGCCTTTTTCCTACATAAAAACGCAGTCGCCAAGGTCGGGTTCGAAGCCGGGAACTCCGGATCAGTAGTCGAGCGCCCTAACAATGAAGGTTCCAAAGCCGAAGGCCAGTCTTACAATTCCCCTCGGGCGAAAGGGCGCCATCCTGGCAATCAGGGGTGGCTAAGGAGGAGGGGGCAGGACTTCAGCGACCTTCTCCTCGATAACACGCTGTAGGTTGGGAGTGAGCGACGGCGCAGGCGTAGGCGGGTAGGTAGACAGATAGCTGGCGCGCGATTTCCTCACGTATAAACTGCTGGATGCGCTGGAGGAGTGACTGTTGGTCCAGAGCACCGTCCCCTGGGAGAGCCAAGCTGGAAAGTGTGGCCTCCTGAAAGCCTGCACACCGGGTAGAAAGGCGCTGTTTGCGCAGCTCATCGAAGCTTTGGCAGTAGCCGATGACATAGGAGACAGTCCGGTGACCTTGGCGACGAGCCTCTGGAAGGCATCGTCCTCAATGCCTTTCATAATATGTCTGATCTTGTCGGCCTCGCTCATAGAAGGGTTGACACGCTTGCAGAGGTCCACGACATCTTCTATATAACTGGTGAAATTTTCACCGGTTTGCTGGGCCCGACTTCGCAAGCGTTGCTCGGCGCGAAGCTTTCGCACTGCGGGACGGCCAAAGACTTCTGTCAGACTGGTTTTTAGAGCTGCCCAGCTTGAGATGTCAGCCTCCTGGTTTAGAAACCAGAGATTGGCTACGTCGCTCAAATAAAAGATAACATTTGTGAGCTTGACGCCATCGTCCGACTTATTGCATGCGCTTACGCGTTCATAGGAGACCAACCAATCCTCCACTTCCGTGTCATCTGTGCCGCTGAAGATGGTCGGATCACGCTGCCGCGCGGCGCCGGAACAGAAGACAGCCAACGGAAGCGGTGAAGCGGTTTGGGTGACGGTCTCAGGCACTGCAGGGACGGTAGGCAATGCGCGGGGGCGAAGCTCCAGGGCGAGGGGGTCGTTTCCACCACTTGTAATAAGAAACATCTTGCAAAACACAGCGTCCCGAACAACCAGCGGTAAAGTCCGGGCACATACCAGAGGCAGCGGTCAGTCCAGAGCACGCACGAGGGACGGAGCGTTCGGCACTTCTCATCGTCTTCTTCCTTAAGCGCCAGCTTCTGAAGATTCCAAAACCGAAGGCCAGTCTTACACTAGCTGCAACAATAACATGTCGCATAACGTCAGTTCTTCCTGACATAATAAGCAAAGCTCAGCCATGTTGCGCGCCCGGACGCACAATTTTTTCATCGCTAGCTTTCAACCGCGATTTGTTCACTTTTGCTATGCGCACGCAGGTTTCGGGAGCTTTTGTCTCCATAGATCAAGATAAAGCCTTTAATCGCGTTGAGCCTGACTACCTTTTCACAGTTCTAGACTGCTTTGCCTTCCCAGAGAGCCTGATAGACATCTTGAGATCCTTGAACACTGACTTAGCAGCAAGCCTCGGAGTCAAAGATCAGATAACTGACCCCATTCCAGTGAGCTGTGGAATACGCCAGGGCTGCCCACTGTTTTCAGTTCTCTTCGTTCTTTTCATAGCACCGCTGTTGCAACAATTTCAAAGTTGCAAGTCGATACGGGGCTTTCCTCTCCCAGGCTTGGGCGAGGTTATGCTGATGATATTTCTCTGTTCATTAGAAACATTGACAGCTACAGAGCATTTCTGAAGATCTTTCGCACCAAAATTTTGCCTGTCAGGTGCACGTCCCCATACAGCTAAAAGCCAGGCGTTACGCTTTTGATCTTTTAGTGATATATTTCCCGATGGCGTACAATGGGTAGGCGGCGTACCTTGGTGCCAGGTTCCTAGCCTCAGGTGAAGTAGTTCTTAATGTTCTTCCTGACGCCTGGGGAGTCAGGCCATTGCCAGGTGTTATGAACAAGAGTGCCCCTTTCTCCGCAGATTTTACATTAATCATCAGGTCTATCCTCTATTCATGTGAGGAACAACCAGATTGCATTTGGAAAATTCCCGGCTTGCAGGCGTCGCCAAGCGACAGCCTCTGTGTTGCTTAAAGTTCGGTCCAGTGGAGGCAGAGACTTGCGATTCTTTAGAGCTCCAAGATTTCAGTGTATACGTTTGAGTGCGCTTATCCAGGTCCCGCGAAATGAGGCGGCACACGAGTTAGCCCGAGCTCTCTACTGCCAGGTAACCGTAGAGCCACCCTCCCTCCGGAACTGGATGAGTGCGCCAAACCTAACTCTGAAACAAGACCTGGGAGTTTATCTTGCCTTACACGTCGTCTTCGCCTAAAACAGTGCACTGCAGGAGACCACCGAGATGACGCCTTTTAGGCTCGTCCACGGCAGGGAGGCCACGACGACGCCAGACGCCATGCTGCCCAACTTTACCGAAGAAAAGAACGTCGACGTCTCTGCCTACTTTCAATGCGGAGAAGCCCGACGACTTGCTGATTACAGATAACGATCAGCAGCGGACCAACAATGCTGTTCCAGAATGTTCTAGTAACTTTACACGCTTTATCTGGAAAATTCGCCATCAGCTTTAAATTGCGCACGGCCGACCGCGGCAGGCAATTCTGTTCGACGACCGCAGAGCACGCTTGTCGCTTCGCCACCGCCAAGTGATTCAGTTTACTGTGGGTGTAGGTCGGCCACCAAAAATTTTTTTGTGGAGATGCCATTTTCGTTATCCTTCTGCTCTCCGCATTGCAGGCACCACTCTGGGACAATATTTCGAGTGCAAGCCATAGTAACTTCATCCATTTAGAAATGGGAGGTCTTGAGGTTAGCAAATACAGGAGCTTGAAACCTATGTTAAAATCTTTGTAACTACTAGACCTACACATCTTTTCAGAGGAGCGCGCGCTTTTCTTCTCATGGCCTTCGCAATGGGGTCTGTTTCCGCCTCCCGCCGCACCTCGATGGGGTCGCCACTGCCCCACCGCTGCGACCGCCGTTCACTCCGAAGAAAAGCGTGCGCTCGCCCCCAGTTCGGCCCGCGCGTCGAGCCCTTCTGTTTTGCCCCACACGCTTTACGCAAAGACCGCTTAGTCAGCCCCTTTGCTATGGGAGAAATCTGAAACAACGGATTAGTGTTTGCGCGCTCTCTCCTTGAGCCCGTCTAGGTTTGGTCGAAAGTACGCTTTGAGCAGAGACGTCAACACGTTCCACCATTATATTTGGTTAAAACCAAAGCTTTCAGCTTCTATAGTTCGTCTTCCGGCAGGTTCTTTATGCTTGTGTAGAATGGTATGCGGCATGTAATACTGGGATCACAAGTTTCAATCAGTAAAGGAGTCTGCAGAGCAAATATAGCTACTGAAATTTCAAGCTCAGCTGCTCTAAGTTCGCGCAACAGCGGAATTAGCAAGAATACATGGTGCTACCGAGGAAAACGCGTCATGTCATTCGCGAAAGCAACGGTTATAGACGGAACCCAACCCCATAGCTGCCGGAGCAGAGCACGTTGCAAGCACGCGACGTTCAAGATTTCCATTTGGAAAGGCATTTTGAAGTTTGGCGGCGTCTCACGACCGCCCGTCCTACCTCATGACAACGCGAAAATTAAGTCACTTGTTTAAAGTGAGTGCAAGCATGAACTAACCGCCAGCAAAGCAAAATTAGTTAATAACTGCGCTCTGTCTTAATGAAATCGGCCTTTACGAGCGAGCAGGCTTATCTGAGAGGCGATGACTACCAGCTTTGCATTATTGTCCTGCATATTTGTAGCCTCGTCATCGATTTCGATAAACCTCCCGTGAGAATGAACTTTCCTCACGTCATTCAAGATACAAAGCAGCACCACAAAAAGAAGTTTCCCCCAACTTAACGGAGCTCCACTAAACCTCACATCAATGCGCGTTATACCAGCTGGCTTAGCTTACAATGTAAGGAACTAGAAATGAACATTTGCAATGCTTACATGTTAGTAAAGGTCCCTGAATTTAAAAGAATAGAGGGCATTGGGCATTCATGTGCATAATCTGATGTCTTTTGCAATGATATTTAAACTAAATATATGGGCAGTTCCAGGACATGCCGCAGGTTGAATATACGTGGACAACAAAAAATGGCGCTCATTATGGTAGCTAAACTCACTCATTGGACATACATACTTTCTGAAATTGCAATACCCAGTACGCATCAAAATCTGTGGTAGCATACGCAGCTTGTACTGCTGGCTTCCAAGGTAGCCCGAACTGATTATAGAAGACGACTTGAGAGCAACTATCCAAAACGAAATGAACGGCTAGGAAACGGTGTGTAAAATCCGTTTTCGGCCGGTTAACGTCTTATATCAGTCATATAGCTAGTCTAATGTCTGGGTCAAAAGACATCTCAAAATACGTCATCTTGGCGTAGTCAAGAAACTTTTAAAAGTGGTCTACTGAATACCTCTCCCAAACGTCGTAAAAAAGCGTCTAGGAATGAGCAACAGGATCACAATTTTCTATAAGAATGCAGGTAGTTTAGAAGATGTTGAAAATATGATTTGTAGCCCCCATTTTGTTCCCATGAATTTTGTTCGTTTTACTGAGCAAAAGATGAGCTAGAGCACTGTGGGCCCACATCAAGCTTGCACTGTGCACTGCAAAAAATCCCGCTTTTCGCAGCAAGCTTGATTCTGGCGTCAGCTGCAGCTAGTCTGCGTAAATGAAGAGAGAAATATCAAAACAACGCTCTTTATTACGATGAATAAAGGATCTTATCAAAAACGAACGGCACAAGCAGCATCTGAGTAAGCTCAACTAAATAGGGTCACGGAGAAAAAAGAGCGTACCTGTAATAAATCATGTCACCTGTATCTGATGCAGACGAATGGTGCATCAGAAAAAAAAAATCGGGACTATGACACAAACAGCTAATATCCCATCCAAAATCTTTTGAGACGTGCTATTTTACTTGGTCGCGTGGACACGCACATGTATGACCGCGCTTGTTATGTCGGGAAACACTCGTTAGATGGTGGGCAGACCAAGAAAAAAAAGTAAAAATAACCCTGACCGCATCCTCCATGGCGCAGCGACATCAACAAGTTTAAAATAAATAATGAGGCGCAAGCACATCGTGAACATTCGCGCCAGCTTGCGCACAGCCTGCGTGACATATATCAATTGTTCGCTCATCCCGCAATAATTTCTGTAAGCAGCAATGTTATTGACCAATCCGCTGCAACTCAAAAAGAGACCAGTTGAGCGAAACGCGCTCAAGGAAATGCGTCGATATTTTTTTGACTCAAATTTTAAATGCGTCTTCTGCTTTGCGTGCACATCGCAGCTTCGACAAAGGAATGGTGTTTTTAGAACAGCTCCATTCCAGTGTAAATAATATGTGCGCGTCTTCTTCGCCTGTTCGAATTTGACTCACCGTGCTTATGTAGTCTCCTCACCTTCGAAGGCGAGGAGAGTACATGAGCACGGTGTATCAATTAGCAAAAGCGAAAGTATATTCTGTGTACTAACTTGATAAAGCGAATCAAACCATACCCATGCATGCGAACAATATAAGAGGAGTACTGTCCCAACATAAGGGCATAAAAACTTGGTTTTGCGGTCATTTAAAACAAGCACTGCTAGGAACTCGAGATTGGAGAGTGGGATTGTGGGGGGGTTGGGTGCGTATAAAGACAAAGAGGCAGATTTAGGGCGACGCGGAGCGATCAGGGGGGGGGGGGGGGGGCGTATGCAGCTACTGAGTTCTAATCCAGGACACATGGGAGCGATGGGTCGTATGACACACTCAGCGCCGCGTACCCCAGATGGTACATGTAGGACAATGACAGCGGGCAGTGGGACGTCCTGTGGCAGGTTAGTCCATGTGGCGCCCGCAAGAGCAGAGGGGCCTCGAGGTCCCCCTCCGGTGGTGTATGCGGCCACCTCATTTGCTGCAGCGACACCAGCCCTCAATGATGTTATAGAGTCGCCGCGGCCAATCCAGGAAGCATGATCCACCCCTCGCCGCCACCGACTTCGCCCACGTGCCCAGAGACATCTTAAGCCCAGATGAGACGCTTCAGCGGCAACAGCTCCAGAGAAGGAGATGTGAGCGACGACGCGCATGTAGGAGGTGGCCACAGTTCCCTGAGGTCGGACGGAAGCTGACCCAGGAGCCACTACACAGCGATGGTGCGAAGAGGTGTGCGCGTTCGATGGTAACTGCACGCCGAACAGCGGCATGGAGTCGAAAGAGCGCGCGATAAGGACAAAGGAACAAACGGTGTAACCTTGCTATACAGGGTGTCCCAGCTAACTTGGACCTAGATTTTGAGAAAACCTAAGCGTTCTTCAGAACTGAAATCGAGTGGATGTAGTGATGGTTTATCGAAAGCTCAGTGCCATTTTTTTTATCACCCTACTTGAATAATTAGTCGAGATAAATTAACTTTTCAAATATAGCTTGAAACATTCAGGCGTCAATCGGAAATTTTTGGAGCTCCACAAATATTGTCCAACCCGGACATTTCCACCGCGATAGACTTGACGTGGTCGTTTTTATTCGAGAAAAACGAAAGGCCGCGGCTTTTAAAAATACCACGTGACTGCACACTGCGCGCGCCCAAAGCGCCGCAGTCACAGCGCTCGCATCCGAGCTTTGTAAAAATTAGCAGTGGCTTAGCTCGGCTATGCCAGGATATACCACACTGGCAAACGCCCCGCTATATGTTTACCCCCACTGATATCTCTGCGCATGCGCACAAAATGAGAGGGACTATCAAGCGGCTCCGGCGCAGCGTCACACTTGGCTACTGCGCAACGGAGGCGCACAGCTGGGCACGCGCCGGCGCCAGTGCGTCTGCCGCGGCTGTGAAGTCACTCCTCTGGAATGCGCAGAACGGCGAGGCGCGCGCGGCGGCGGCTCCTGCGCGCCAGCTGTGCGTCGTGTGACGTCACTACTCCTCGCGCATGCGCAGCGCAGCATGGCTTTCCAGGAGCCACGCGAGACTGCTCAACCTCGGCCAATGTAGCTGGCGCTACAAAACCATCGCTCGCTTCGCGCCTTTCGTGCTGCACACGACAGAGCTTTGCGTTGTGGTTGGTTCCAAGATAAGCGCCGGGGGGTTCAGGTGGGACTTGAAAGAAAGCCGGCTCCGATTTCTGCGGCGATGACTGCGCTCTCATGCTAGCTGAATGCACAATGCGTCGCCAGCCGCCGCTGGTAGTCAGAGCCGAGCAAAGATAAAAGCCCTTTCTCGTAAAGCCCTTTTTCCCGCACTGAGCGTGCTGTCACGTGGTATTTTTAAAACTCCGCGGGCTTTCGTTTTTCCCGAATAAAAAAGGCCACGCTAAATCTATCGTGTTGGAAATGCCTGGGTTGGCCAATGTTTGTGGAGGTAGGTAGGTAAACTCTTTTATTGCGCCCAAAAACAGGGGACCAGTCAAAGGACCGGTTGCGCTGACTTAGAGGAGGTCGGCGGGGATCCTTTGGGATGCCGCGGCCTCCACCGCGCGCTGGATAAGCCAGCGTTGGTCTGCTGGCTTGGAAGTACACAGGAGAGACTCCCACGTCTCTGAGGTGTTTGCGTTGTCTCTGTTGTAATGTGGACAAGTCCACACCATGTGTATGAGTGTGGCCGGAGTTGAGCAGTGTTTACACATGGGGGCTATCTGTTCCGGAAAGATCCTGCTGTATAAGAGGGGGTGTGTTTGTGGAGGTCCACAACCTTCCTATCGACGCCGGAACGTTTCAAGCTATATTTTAAAAAATAATTTATTTAGCTCGAATAATTATTCAAGTAAGACGAGAAAAAAATTGTACTAAACCTTCAGTTAAACCCCAACAGCATCCATGCGATTTCATTTCCGAAGAGCGCTTAGGTTTTTTTTATATCTTCGTGCAAGTTAGCTGGGACACCATGTATATATAGGCAGCGACGCGGATAGGGCTGCAGGCACGCAAAGGTCCGCGCGAAGACCACTGCAGGACGACTACCGGGCGGGCGACGATGTGATGTCCACAGGGTACTCAAGAATAGCGGTGGCGCGAAGAGCAGGGAGTGCCCAGAAGGAACAAGCAATGGCCGCCGTGTAGCGGAGAAGCCGGACGAGTGACGAGGGATCCGCTGCTGGCAGATGAAACGCGGCAAAGTTGCGGTAGGGGTTACGTGCGAACACAGGCTCTCCCAAAGTTAGCACGCTGATGAGGAACCTTCACAAAATATAAATCAGGTTTGGTGCAGGAATTACGAAGAGAGCGCGCGACGTTTCATGCCTGCACCGGGGAGGCCGCCGCCTGCCAGCGTCGAGACAGGCAACTGCATGCTCTCTGAGAAAAACACCGAGCAGAAACAGCCCATCAGAATTAGATCCGAGTTTCTGCATAAACGTCTGTCGTCAATTATCTCTCTTAAAGAGGGCGGTAATATAAACCGTCTTCAACCCCGTGCACGACAATGCCGAAAAGCCCGCGAAAATGGTGTGCTTTGCCGCCAAAACTTCTGTGGTCTATAAGGGGTCTTAAATAGGGCAAACATAGAACCAGCCGTCTGCCCGGTGTCCATACCGAGGCCAAGAAGCCCGCCAAAATGAGATGTCTTTCCCCCAAACACTTCAATCACCTTTGAGACGTCTTTGAGAGGGCAGACATAGAACCCGTCTTTTTAAAACATCCTTTATGCGCATTGTTAGGACAGATGGAATCCTGATGGTAAAAGATCGTTTGAAAGCGTTTATTTTGGTCGAAAATCACTTTTATCCGTTTCATCTCTAAAATAAACGTTCCGAAGATCTTGCGTGCTGCCTGGTGTCTGTTACGTTCTATTAATGTTAGTAAGGCCAGAATGACGGCAAGGAAGCTTGCGTCCAACTTGAAAATTGTTTATTGGGCTAACTCGTGTCCTCAGACAGAAAGCATGGAGTTCGCCGGTGCAGCGACAAAACAAGTGCTCAGTGAACAAAGGTACGAATGACGGTCGCTCTCGGCCTTGCAAAATTTAAGGGTGAAAAGGAACTTTAAACATTAGACGCCTAAAGCGCTTACGAAAATGTTGAACATGCAAAAAGACTTTTACGCGGCTGCAGTCATTCTAGAGAAATCCGGGGGCCTCTCGTTTTACAACAAAAGCGGAACGGCCGCGGGCCATTGGCTTCGAGCAGAGAACAATGCATTACAATGATTCTTGACACTTTCTCGCACATTAGTAATTAGCATTCTTTTGAGATATCAATACAGGCCTCTCGTTTAAGGTAGTTGTGGCGATAAGAGGGTGAAAATAAGTTCATTAAGGACGTGCGAAAAGCGATATCGGCGTAATTAACTACTGCATACATCTCCTAGCAATCTTGAAATTTATTTGACCATTCAACAGCTCAAGTATCGTCTCAAGCCACCAGCTACGGCGCTATCGGATTTACGGCTCAAGCTTCGTAGGAAAATTTTTCCGAGCACAAACTTTCGTTCTGAGTTTTCATTATATTCCCCTTAGCATTAACTTGTCATTTAATCACTGACCATGATATACACGAGAAAATGATCAGAGTATTTGCTTCTGGATTTAAAACCACAAATGCCCGACATAGTTCCGAGGAATGGGGAGTGATTCCTCATTTTAAATGTTTTCATCGAGCAAAGTTTGTGGTGAAGAATCTGTCCAGATGTGTACTTTGTTGCAGATACGGAGCTTAAGCGTCTGCATTTTTTTTTCTTCGATTTCGGTGCTGCGCTCACCATGAACCAGCGGGCTACAGCGCGAAAGCAGGCAAGATCCACTCGTCGCCGCAGACGCAGGCGGGGAGCGAGCGGTGGGGTCGTCACACCCCTAGCGGCGTAACTCCCGGAGAAAAACTCGCATTGCTTCCACGGCTAATGCGACAGCCGTATGAAAGAGCACGCGCGCCCCCTTGTAACATGTTTTTGCCCCCGTCCCCTATCTGAATGGTCTCGTATCTTCCCATATATTTTCCCAGCCGTGCCCCTTTCCAGGTAGCTCGTTAACACTCTAGCCCGCGAAGCGCATTTTTTTGTTATTTTACTCGCTTTCTCCTAGCTGTTTCCCCCGTGCACAGAGAACCGCTGCGCCGTTCGTGACCCCCCCTCCCCCCCCCCTCCTGGTCTGTTACGTCTCGCCTACGACGCGCGGTATAGCCGGCGCGGATGCAACGGACGCCGCGGCTTCGTTCATCGCGGCCGCAACGCCTCCCGCCAAGCGCGTCCAGGCAGGTTTCAGTGCCACGTGTCGTCGTGCGTGCGTGTGTGTGTGTGTGCATGTTGGTGCCCACGCTTGTCAAAGCGCGGCAGCCGGGGAGAGGAGCTCCCCAACTGGGAGGCGAGGAGGTCTGACCGGCGCCGGCCCGGCGGACGCGCCCGTCACGTCTGGCCATGTCCGTGCGTCGCCGTCTTGTGCGACTCATCCCAAGCCGTTCCTTCTTGCCCTCGTCTCCGAGGGTATAAAAAGACAGCTGCGCCGGACGCCAAGGAGAGACTTCGATTTCGCCCTTCGAGTAACGTGGTCGCCCTGACCGGCTGCTCTTTTGAGATGCCAGAATAATCAAGTTGTTCTGTTGCCAGTCGACTCATCCTTTGCCGGCACCTTCGGATGTTTCCAGCTTTGCCCCAGGCCGCCAGGCCAACGCTACCCTTGGGGCTTGCAACCCTTTTGCAACAACTGGTTGCCAGCGGTGGGATCCCGACAACGGAGGCCAGCAGCGAAGATATGCGGTCAACTGTATGCTGAGCAGCACAACGACCATCCGGGAGCAGTGCAACGAGCCCTGTGTGATGACTGGTTGCCTGCAGCGGAACGACTGCGCTGAATTCGTGGCTGCGAGGTTTGGTGAGTGCGGGACTTTCTTCTTCTGAGTTTTGCCAGTGTGACATTCCTTGTGTGCTACGAGGTACATTCCCTGTGTGTGCATCGAGTTGGGGCTTAAGGCCGCCCCTCTTTTCCAGCTGCATACCTTTACAGAAAGCAGGACGCCGGCACACGCGGAAACCGAGAGCCCCGAGTACATACGGGGAACGAAAATTGTCGCTTGACGCACGGACCCCCTTCCCCCCCCCCCTTTGTCGTGGGCTATCGCCGGGAAGGCACCCACAGCTTCCCAGAAGGGCCGTGACGGACACCTGTCAGACAGACAGGCAGTACTCGCCAGGAATGTGGAAAGACAGGCGCAAGTGAACAAAAGCGCATTCCCAGGATGGCCGTGACGGACACCTTTCATGGCGGACAGGCAAGACTCGCCAAGAATGTGGGAAAACAGGGGCGACCCTCAATCTGGTTTCCCGGAGCGACAGACGAACCCCTTCATGATTATTAGCTGTGTCCCGCCGTCGGTAGCGCGGCAGCATCGAGGGCGCTTTCGCCCCCTCCTCTGTGGCTGAAAAACGACGCGGACCGATGGTGGGTGGCGGTATGCATGCCTGAGGCAAGGATTAGCTCCGAAGGGAGAGCCTATGGATACTCTCACTTGAGAGAGAGTGGTGACGTTTTTGTTGTTTATTTAGTTTGTATTGTTAACAAGAATCTGGGTTCGAGGCTAAGCCCAACCCAAGGAGTTGTCCCCATCTCGCATGTTATTTTTCATTGGAGAATTGATGCTTTGGGCGGGCCACTGAAAATGACCGCCCTTAGTCCTTTGTTAATCAAGTGCTTAAAAGCGCATGTAAACGGATGCAGTCCAGTCTGAGCTGGGGCTCCATGCTTAGCATGTAATGTGATGCTACTTAGGCACTAACCTGCCCGGTCGATGAGTAAAGTAGTGCAAAGTTTGTTCTTTTGTAAATTCAGTTCTGCTTTTTCCAGTTTAACTCTCTGTATATGTATGTTGTAAAATTATGCTCTGCTGTCATCATCTACAAGCTCGCCTCCTGTTCATCTTCCAAGCCGAACGACACTAGAGGAAGGGTTTGTGAACCATCCTCGAAGAAACGGACGTCTACTGAAATTCTACTGCATACACGCTCAGGACGACATCGTTCGCCAAGAGGGCCTTCAGCGCCGAAGCCCGACGGCGTGCAGCTTCTGCCAGCAACCGCTCGAGCCCAGCTCCGGAGCCACTCCATCGCCCCCATGAAGTCGTCGGCACGTAAGCTCGGACGCCCCAGCCTCTGATGTATAATCTTAATCATGTGTAATTATTGAATATACCTGTTTGTTTAAACTGAGCCATACGGTGTCTCTTTGCCTCTCCGTCCCGTGTGGACCTGCGCATTATGGGGGTCATCACACCAGGCTTTTGTTAGTGTCAGAAACAGAGCTGGTAATTGTGTTGTCGTTGCTGCCGGGTTAGTTTGCGGCAAGACAATAGTAGGCAGTAGAGAAAGCAGCATTCGGAGCAGCCATGGATTTGAAGTCGTTGCGCAAACCGAAATTGCTGGAGCTTGCAAGAGAGTTGGGTCTGGATGTCTCAGACAAACTCAGAAAACCAGAACTGCTAAGGGCTATTCTTGAGTTGGAGGCTGAGGATGACGAGCTGTCGGAATGCCTTGAGACCATTGAGGAGAGGGAGCAAAAAGAGAAAGACGAGCGCGAACGTAAAGAACAAAAAGAGAAAGACGAGCGCGAACGTAAACAACAAAAAGAGAAAGAGGAGCGCGAACGTAAAGAGCAAAAAGAGAAAGAAGAGCGCGACCACGCTTTAGAAATGAAGCGTCTCGAGGTAGAGATGGAACGCGCTCGTAATGGAAGTCAGGCACACGGTGCAGGAGAACGGGTATCGTTCAAAATGACTGACCTGATGCGGCCGTTTAAGCTTGGAGAGGACATTGGTTTGTTCCTGGTTAACTTTGAGCGAACGTGCGAGAAGCAGGAGTTCTCTCGGGAAACGTGGCCACAGCGCTTGCTCACTTTGTTACCCGGCGAGGCGGCCGACGTAGTCGCTCGCTTGAAGAGAGAGGAGGCAGAGGATTTCGACCAAGTGAAATCGAGTCTGCTAAAAAAGTACAGGCTGTCAGCGGAGGCGTTCCGTCGGAAGTTTCGGGAAAATGAAAAAGGCAGAAGCGAGTCATATACAGAGTTTGCCTACAGGCTTATGTAAAACATGCAGGAGTGGCTCAAAGAAGAGAAAGCGTTTGGTGACCACGAGAAAATTCTGCAGTGTTTCGGGCTGGAACAGTTTTACAGTCGGTTACCTGAGAACGTGCGGTACTGGGTCTTGGATAGGCCAGACGTTAGTACAGTGGCTAAAGCCGCCGAGCTAGCCGAAGAGTTTGTGACGCGTCGGGCTCGCGGAGCTAAGGACGGTCAAAAGGGTGAATTTGGCTCCAAGTCTGAGAGGCCGAAGTTCACACCCATGAGAGCAAGGGGGGACACACGTAGTGCGGATGCGAGTGAAAGCAGTCCGACCGAACGTAAGGAGACGGCGGCAGCCGAAGCCGAACGCAGAAAGCGGTTCGAGACGAGGCAAGCGCGCGTGTGTTATACGTGTCAGAAGCCGGGTCACTTTTCGGCGCAGTGTCCAGAAACAAAAACAAAAGTCGTGTTTTTGTCATTATGCAGCACTGACGAGAACATGAAGCTTCTCGAGCCTTACATGCGAGACTTCCTCGTGAACGGGAAAGAGTGCCGAGTGCTTCGTGATTCCGCAGCTACAATGGATGTAGTTCACCCCTCTTACGTAGAACCCGATATGTTCACGGGCGAGTGCGCATGGATCAAGCAAGCCGTGGAAGCTCACAGCGTGTGTCTGCCCGTAGCAAAAGTGGTTATTGAAGGACCTTTCGGAGCAATTGAGACGGAGGCCGCAGTGTCATCTATGCTGCCCCCCCCCCCCCCCCCAGTACCCGTACCTATTTTCGAACAGGTCCGATCACCTCCTGCGCGAGAAGGGGCTTTTGTTTGGTGAGGCTAGCGTTCAGGCCTTAACCAGATCGAGAGTTCGGGAGCTCGCTGCAAAGGCGGTAGTTGCGGGGGCCGACGTTGTCGAACAATGAGAAAGGGTCGGAGGCCCAGCAAGCTGATATTCAGAGCACGTCCGAACTGAATAAAATTGAGCCTGTAGCGCTGAAGGCACCAGGTACTGGAGAGGAAACGCCCGACACGGGAAAGTTAGAAGAGCTATCTGCAGATTTGCTCATCGCGCCTACGTCCGATGGACTTAATAGGTTGCTAAAAGTCAGCCGGTCGGCTTTGATAGCCGAGCAAAAAAAGGATGGCAGCCTAGAAAACATGCGCTGCAATGTCAAAGAAGGTATCGCCAAGAAAAATGCTCGTTTTGTGGAAAGAGGTGGGGTCCTGTACCGGAAGTATCTAGACCGCAGAGGAGTCGAGTTCGATCAGCTGATCGTGCCTCAATGCTACCGTCAGGATCTGTTGCGCTTGTCGCATGGCGGTTCGTGGTCCGGACACCTAGGAGTTAAGAAGACTAAGGACCGTCTCTTGCAAGAGTACTATTGGCCAGGGTGTTTTCGTGACGTAGAACACTTTGTGAGGACATGTGACACCTGTCAGCGGGTTGGCAAACCAGGGGACAAATCGAGGGCGCCGTTGAAGTTGGTACCTATCATTACGGAGCCTTTTAGACGGCTCGTTATTGATACAGTGGGACCTCTGCCGGTAACAGCCACAGGGTACAGACACATTTTGACTGTGATCTGCCCAGCGACAAAGTTCCCTGAAGCAGTGCCGCTTAAAGACCTCAGCTCAGTTGAGATAGTCAATGCACTACTGTCCATATTTGCGCGAGTTGGTTTTCCTGCGGAAATCCAGTCAGATCAGGGCACAGTGTTTACGAGCGCTTTGACGACAGCCTTTCTCGAAAGGTGTGGGGTAAAGCTGTTACACAGCTCAGTGTACCACCCACAGTCGAATTCCGTTGAGAAGCTCCACTCCGTCATGAAGCGCGTGTTGAGAGCATTGTGTTTTGAGCAACAAAGTGATTGCGAGCTGTGTCTGCCTGGGGTGATGTTTGCATTAAGGACCGCGCCGCATGCGGCTACGGGGTTTTCGCCAGCTGAGCTGGTGTACGGTCGCTCGCTGCGGTCTCCGCTTCGCATGCTTCGAGACTCGTGGGAAGGCAGGGGCGACGACCCAGTCGTGGTCGAGTACGTGCTTAGTCTCCTCGAACGCTTAAGAAGGGCACAGGAGTTGTCAGGTGAAGCAATGGCAAAGGCCCAGCAGAGGGCCAAGGTTTATTATGATCGGACAGCCAGGGCCCGTCGTTTTGAGGTGGGCGATGAGGTAATGGTATTGCGCACATCGCTAAAAAACAAACTCGACGTGCAGTGGGAGGGCCCAGCACGGATTGTTCAAAAACTGTCGGATGTTAACTACGTGGTGAGTCTGCCAGGAAAGCGGAAAGCACAGCAAGTTTACCACTGTAATCTGCTCAAACCCTATAGACAACGGGAAGCAGTGGTGTGTATGATGGTAAACGTTCCCGAAGAGCTTCCGGTCGAGCTTCCGGGACTAGGCTCAGTGACGAACAGGGAAGACACTGATCAGGTCATTAGTGACTTACTCAGTAAAGCACAGCTGTCGCCTGAGCAGAAAACCGAACTACACCAACTCTTACAAGAGTTTCAAGGTCAGTTCTCTGAGAGGCCTGGTAGGACTTCTGTCCTTACTCATGATATAGAACTTACCTCCCCAGAGCCAGTACCATCCAAGGCGTACCGGGTGTCACCCCGCCAGCGCGATATTATGGAGGCTGAGGTAAAGAAAATGCTACAGCTCGGTGTTATTGAGGCGGGTGAGAGTGATTATACCTCCCCTTTGATTTTAGTTGAGGTACCGGGCAAGGAACCTCGTCCTTGCGTCGACTACCGCAGGCTTAATTCTATCACTAAGGATCACATTTATCCGATCCCTAACATCGAGGAGCGCCTTGAGAAAGTTAGTAGCGCTCAGTTTATTTCCACCCTAGATCTTGTCAGGGGTTATTGGCAGGTTCCACTTACAGAAGAGGCTAGTAGGTATGCGGCGTTCATTTCACCAATGGGAACATTCCGTCCTAAAGTTTTGAGTTTTGGTTTGAAGAACGCGCCATACTGCTTTTCAAGCCTCATGGACAAAGTGTTGCGGGGACAGGAAGAATTTGCTTTACCGTATTTAGACGACGTAGCGATATTCTCCGCATCCTGGTCTGAGCATATGGCACACTTGCGGGCAGTGCTAACCCGCCTGCGCGAAGCGGGCTTGACAGTCAAGGCTCCCAAGTGCCAATTAGCACAGGCCGAGGTTGTCTACCTCGGTCACGTGATTGGACAGGGTCGTCGCCGCCCCTCTGAAATAAAGGTGGCAGCTGTGCGAGACTTCCCGCAACCGCGCACGAAGACCGATATTCGGTCGTTCTTAGGTGTCGCCGGCTACTATCAGAGGTACATCCCCAGGTACTCCGATATCGCGGCTCCCCTGACGGATGCTCTAAGAAAAACAGAGCCCCAAACAGTCGTCTGGAGCGAGACAAAGGAAAGAGCTTTTAGCGCCTTAAAGAGCGCCCTAACAAGCCAGCCTTTGCTACGATCGCCAGACTACACAAAAGGGTTCGTTGTTCAGTGCGATGCTAGTGAGCGAGGCATGGGCGTTGTACTGTGCCAAAGGGACAATGGAGAAGTGGAACACCCCGTCCTGTATGCTAGTCGTAAGCTGACCTGTCGTGAGCAGGCGTACAGCGCCACCGAGAAAGAGTGTGCGTGTCTCGTGTGGGCCGTTCAGAAATTGTCACGCTACCTAGCCGGCTCGAGGTTTATCATTGAGACGGATCACTGCCCTCTCCAATGGCTGCAGACCATCTCTCCCAAAAATGGCCGCCTCCTGCGCTGGAGCCTCGCTTTGCAACAATATTCCTTTGAGGTGCGTTACAAAAAGGGGAGTCTCAACGGTAACGCCGATGGCTTAAGTCGAAGCCCCTAACGTAGGAATCCGCCTCAAAGTTGTTTGTTACTGATGTTTTCTTCCTGAGGCAGGATTTTTAACATATTGCTTTTGTTTAGTGTTTCTAAGTGATTATGTGCTTTCTAGTGCAATTTTCCAATTTGTGGACGCGTTCTGAGTGCTGCTTGACTACTGTAAGGAACTAGGCAGTAGTATAAAAGGGGAAAGAGCCTGGCAGAGCTTAGTGAGGGTTGTCTCGTGCTTGCTGACTGAGCGGTTGCGTTTCGGCGTAGTTCTAACGCTTGCTGGGAACGAGCACAAAAATGGCAACTCTCCCGAAGTCACTTTGCAGTGTCCTGTGTGATCCTGAACATGTGAACGAGGCCTTCTCTGTGCGCTGCGCTCAAGCAACGTCGAGGGACGATCGGTTTCGATTACGAGCATCATCGAGCGACATCCCTCTGGACAGCGGATGCAGTCCCCTGACCATCGGGATCTCCTTCTCCCGGCGGGGCGGTCTGTTACGTCTCGCCTACGACGCGCGGTATAGCCGGCGCGGATGCAACGGACGCCGCGGCTTCGTTCATCGCGGCCGCAACGCCTCCCGCCAAGCGCGTCCAGGCAGGTTTCAGTGCCACGTGTCGTCGTTCGTGCGTGCGTGTGTGTGTGCATGTTGGTGCCCACGCTTGTCAAAGCGCGGCAGCCGGGGAGAGGAGCTCCCCAACTGGGAGGCGAGGAGGTCTGACCGGCGCCGGCCCGGCGGACGCGCCCGTCACATCTGGACATGTCCGTGCGTCGCCGTCTTGTGCGACTCATCCCAAGCCGTTCCTTCTTACCCTCGTCTCCGAGGGTATAAAAAGACAGCTGCGCCGGACGCCAAGGAGAGACTTCGATTTCGCCCTTCGAGTAACGTGGTCGCCCTGACCGGCTGCTCTTTTGAGATGCCAGAATAAACAAGTTGTTCTGTTGTCAGTCGACTCATCTTTTGCCGGCACCTTCGGATGTTTCCAGCTTTGCCCCAGGCCGCCAGGCCAACGCTACCCTTGGGGCTTGCAACCCTTTTGCAACACCCTCAAGATTTTCGTTTCTCAACCATTCAGCTGAGATCTTTCTTTTCTGCGTCCCCAAAAGCTGTGTAAAAAATAATGACTCTCCAGCAAACTTTGTTGTTTTCAAAAAGCTTTGTTCAAAACTGTTCTTTCGACATCCATGTGGAGATTTTGCAACTTGTGCATCTTTACCTGAATAAATAATTGGCTCTCAATTTTGAGATACGTAGTTGTTATATTAAAAAAATAATTATTAATTTCCTTTCAATATCACACTACTTCGTTTTTTTACATTGAATATCTTTACATAAGGTGCGAAACGGCGCATTTAACTAAAAATCAACCATTTGTTACAACGCATATTAAATTTCACTTCATGCATTTAATGCGGTGTTAATTGTTAAACATTATCATGTAAACTGCGTTGCGAGTGTCTTCGCGCCGACTGTGCCTCACAAAATTAAGTGTTAATTAATGATTTCTGCTTTTTCTCTCACAGTCATATATAGGTTTATCCTGACATGCATCTCGTTACAGGCTCGACGCATCGTGAGGTCATCGTGCAAAAGCTGAACAACGAAGTTGTTTCAGTGCACTGCAAGAGGCCTCTTGCAAGACAAGTGCATGATTACTTCAGATAGGACCAGTGGACAGCTTCGTTATGCACTCTATGGATGCCTTAGCCATGCCACAGAAGCTTGCCCAGCTGCAGTTTGCGACAGTAGCTTGCAGAGCTGCGTTGTCCAACCTGAATCATCGGCAAGCAGCAAACTTGAAAATAAATTAATTTCCCAGAGCCTCGGCCACCATGCTCTTGCGTAATCCTTTCCATTAATTTCCAGGATGGCTGCTAGTAGCGCAAGCCATCGTGCGTGCGCTAGAAGCGCAATCTTTCTAACTCGATGCAATAAACCGGCCTTTTTCCTGAATTATTTGACACCCTCATTTATGATTCTTTGCTAGGTTGAATGGTACATCCGCAGTTCTAGTCATCGGACAGTGAGTTGCTTGTTGCATGTCCTAATTTTCGAAAGCAGGATACCAGAGTTTGAAAGCTGCATACCAGTGTTCGAATTCTGGATACGACAGTGTTTTAAAGCTGGATACCAATCTTCGGAAGCTGGAACGGCAGACCGAGGCCTTTTGCTGACCTACATCGCGGAACAAACGCCAGTCCTGCGCCGGCCCCTCGATCGGCGGAAAGTTTACCCAAAACTGGCCCGATAGTGCGGCAAATGTGTCAGTGGTAGCGCTTTGCCTAAATGCGAATGCAGGACCGCCGTTCATGCCACTTTTCGCGAATTATCGCCCAGTGTTCGCCCTATGCTTTTCTGCTGCCTGGGTTTAAACTACTAAATGTTCGCCTCCGGCGTAAGTGTGCGCGCCGCCAGCAGAAGACCAAACCTGCCTCCGCCATCGGAACTCTCGTCGAAACATTGACACGCCGTGACGTTATCGGTGCTTGGCAACTTGGTGCGCCGCAAATGCAGATGACGGCGCAAAACTAAAAAGCAAGCTATCAACAGCTAACGCTTTAAATGTTCTTTCGAAATATTCTATAAGAAATGGGGGCAAAACGAGGCCAAAAATCTTCCCGTCAGTATGTTTAGTTCGCCTGCAGATAGCTGCCATAATCGCCAAGATAGAAAACTTTCAGCCTTTAAGTCGGCTCAGAGCCCATCTACAGCGCGATCGGCGCAAAACAAAGCAATGCATGATTGGCCTTTGTGCGCATGCGTCCGTTTAAGTGAACGGGAGCAATTAATAGCACAAATGACTCAATTTTATTTGCTAGGACGATTTGTCTTACAAGGACGCTTCGATTCCTGTTGCTGGGAATTGTGCGGGCACTGAATTACTACATACGCTCCTCTGTCTCAGGCAATCGGGTACGAGTTGAGCCACAAGGACTGCGCTTGCTTGCAACAAGGCAACGGCGAAGCACAGAAACCATGTACTCATCACTCGAGCTCAACGTTGACGTAGATGTTATTGTTGTAGATGAATCCCTGCAGTTCGAGCTGCCTCCAGTTCACTCTCTCTGTCTGAAAGCCCCTGTTAGCAGCTCCAGGGACAGGTCTCCTCACCATATCCCTAGAGTCGGCGCTCACAGGCATCCTGATGTCCTTCTCCTGGTCTTTGGGGTGTGTGACGATAATCGTGACATTCTTAGAAAAGGGCCACTCCAACAGGGCATCCCAGATGGACTCGTGAAGAATCAGTGTGAAGTACACGAGCACTTCGCCGTCCTCCTGCTTACGACACTGGAACTGCAGTTCGAAGGCATAGCCAGCTGAGTTGTGGGTGCCGTGGGATTGCACGTGTTCCTTCTTGTCTCCCGTCAGGGAGTTGTATGCGCCGTATGCATCGACGAAGACGTAGGACTCGATAAAAGCGCCAAGCTTCGAAGCAGCGCGGAACGGACCCGGTGTGTACGTCACATTCTTTGCAACTGGAAGAACAGTGACATCTTGTGCGTATCTGTGCTGCAGCGTCATGTCGCCCATCTCGCACACTAAGCTGGTAATGGGGATCACTACTGAGTTGGCTACGGTGATGACACCATCGTCGACTTCGTTCTTGCTCGACGCCCAATCTCGTATATTTTCATGGCCGTTCTTCACTGCTGTCAGTTTTTCGCCGGCCCTTTCGACAGCACTTGAGCTAACATTTGACTTTTGCAGAGCCTCACCGGGACAATCCAGGCAGTGATCGATGAGGTCAATGCGAAGCACGTACTGCTGGCACTTGACACACCTGGCCAGGTATGCGAGGCACTTTCTCAAATAGTACCTCAGCTCCGAAAGCTTGCACGTGAAGTCGCCATTTCCGCCTCCGGTTAAGCAGAGAACTCGGCGCTCCTCAAAGTGTGACAGCTCGAATGTCATCGGAAGGACATCGTCCTCCGTGAATACTCCGGCGTCCAAAGGGCACCTGCCGCTTTCAGCAATGAAGGAGTTGCAGGAATCGCATGCAACGTGGCAACATGGCAGCAGGAAAGAGCGGCTGGCCACCGTATCGCACATGCCGCAGACAAGGTTGCTGGGCAGCGGCTCGACGAAGACGACACGCCGGTGCTTGAAGAAATCTCCGAATCCAGAGAGGATGTATTCCGTGCCAGGCATCCTGACGTATAAACGGTTCAAAGTGCTGTAAAGCCTTGAGGCAGCAATGACGGCCAAGGCAACGCAATGCAGAATGACGGGACGGAGCGCCACTCACAAATGATTCATTCGAAGCAACATGCTCAAATATATACGGTATTTAATGCAACGAATACTGTTGTCTTCAAAGTTGATATGATAACGAACGGGTGAAAAATTTGTTATCAGCCTTTACAGAGATATGGACGTGTCGCTGACGCACATCGTTCCTTTCATTGATTAAAAAAAGCTTGGATTGATTGCTTATCTTTTGTACCTTTGATTTTTGAGAAAATTCGCACACCTAGAAAACATGACTAGACAGAGCGTGACGGGCTGGACCTTATATGCTTAGGCATATTTGGTCTTTCTTTATTTTCTAGATTGTTTGTTTCGCGTTCCCTGATTCGGTGGTTAACGCAGCGCACAGCTTGCCGTATATAGGAGCGGCCGCACCCGAGGGACTTTCATAGGCAAGTCCTTCAGAGCACATCATGAACGATCGCCCATGTTTGATGCAAGACATTCTCTTCTTTTGCGTTATCTTCTAAGGTCTTGCCTGTCACGCTCGTGTGAGCCATGTTATTCCAGTTTGCGAATTCTGCTAAAAAGCAAAGATACAAAACCTAGGGACTTAATCGCAGCTTATTCATTTAAAAAAAGGAAGCGTATGCGTCAGCTATACATCGATATCGTTGTATAATGCTGAGAACAATTTTCGTAGCGATTGCTACACTACGGCAGGCACTTCGTGAGGTCAGCGTGGCTGCGCGCGTTGCGTGGCACCACCGATCCGCCAGCTGTGCGCATGCGTGGAGTTACGTCATAGTCTGGATCAGGTGTGCGCGCCGCGCGCCTCGCCGCTGTGTCGAGGGCGGAGCAGACGCCACCCGCCTCGGAAGTTGTGCGCATGCGCGGAGTGACGTCCTAGCCCGCAGCTGTGTGCGCGCCGCGCGCCTAAATTGCGCTAGCATTTCGAGCCTACAGCGTGGCGGCGCCGTTTTCACCGGGGCTGCTGCCGCCGACGCGGCGCGCCGGTTAAACCGAATGGGGAAGGAGTGGAGAGGGAAGGGAGTGAATTCACATCCAGGGACGAAGATGAAGAAAAACGCCCAGCGAAACGCAACGGCGAAAGGCGGACTTTGCAATTCGACTGAGCGTGTTCCACTCGGCCAGCTGTAGCTATCGTGTGACTCCAGGTTTAACCAGAGCTAAACCACAGCCATTTTTTTTCACCCGTTGGCTATCATATCAACTTTGAAGGTGATAGTATTCCTTGCATGTAAGACGGTATATATTTGTGCGTGTTGCCTTCGAATAAATCGGTTTTAAGTGGCGCTCCGTCCCATCTTTCTGCTTTGTATTTTTTTTTCGCGCCTATAACCAAAGATGAAAAGTTATTAACTTGCCCAGCAAGACGTTCTTTTTAGACGGCTAAGAGTATATACACAGAATTTTGAGGCAGCTGGCGACGGTGAGGCAGCAAAACAAACACAGCAGTGTAGTAGCAGAACGCTCCGAGCGAAATTACAACGAAGAGCCAACAGTGAGACTGTTATCAGCTGCGGCGCGGATCAATCTGCGACACACAGTTCCGATCGCCGAAGGCGCTATGAAAGATAACGTGTAATTGCAGTGTGCGTGTACGTGCCACGTCACCATTTTGAGTGAATTCTAAGCCGCTAGGTCAAGACTGTTGTCTTTTCGCGCCAAGGCGGCCGACGCCGATCCAAAAGTGACGCGTAATTAATGTCGGTTCTGCTCCGTATATTTCTCGCTAATATTCTGTAGCGCTCAGAGGTAGCCTGAGCAGCGTCACTGGACTCTTGGAGAAACTATCAGCGCCGACATACGACGCGTTATGGAACCGAGGGAAAACGAGCTATGGAAGCAAAAAGGCGCCGCTTCTCTTCTGAACTTTCACTATAGCTCCCTTTGCTTTCTAGGCGCTATGAACGTATTGTAGCCTCGAAAGCACCATTTATTCGCACAGAACAGAGTAGATAATAGAGGGTTTATGAGAGATCACAAGTTCGCTTTCACTCACCACGATATCATATGCTGCTCTTTATTATCAATTATATCTGTTTCATTTCCTCAGAAACAACCAATGTAGTGATAATTGGTTGCCTGCGAGGGAATGTTTCAATGTAGTCGTAACTTTCCGAGCCAGCCTGATGGCTGGCTGATTTATGATATAACTGCATACCAAAACTTTCGCTCTTTCCATGGGAGATGATGTTTGGTGCATGATGGCCATAGTTGTATAGCGCCATAAAAAACAAAACAAACGAACATTGTATCCAGCATCAAAACATTCACAGGACGCAGTCTCAGATATGTCTTCAATAATAGCTAGTAGTAGTCAAAACGCCTTTACTTCTGAAAGAACAGCTTAACGTGGCGCGAACATTGCAAGAAGCATGGATACTGATTTCCGCTTTGCTCCGCAGGTTACGCTGAAGCTTTTCTTCACCAGGCTGATATCGGAATCACTGTCTCCCTCATGCCCTTTAGCCCAGATGCGACCAACACCACTACATGACAGTGGCCCCGTCAACATATCTTTCATCCCTGCACACCTGATGGAATGACACCTTCGGCCGTTCAACCCCATCGACAGCTGAATCACCGCCCACAAGGAATTTAAGCTGTGGCATCTCCATAATCGGATTCACTGGGGACGAGAACATTGCAGAAAGCATAGCTCCTGATTTCCGCTTTTATCCGCATGTTACGCTGACACTTTCTTCACCAAGCTGATACCGTAATCACTATCTCCCTCATGCCCTTCTGATCAGATGCGACCAACACCACTACCTGACAGTGGCCCCGTCAACATATCTTTCATCCCTGCGCACCTGATGGAATGACTCACCTTCGGCCGTTCAACCCCATCGACAACTGCATCACCGCCCGCAAGGGATATAAGTAGTGGCCTCTCCATCCTCGGATTCATTGGGCACGGCAACATTGCAAAAAACATGGCTCATGATTTCCGCTTTGCTGCGATGCTGCAGTGTACGTTTTTCTTGTACGCTTAAAAGATCGATTACATCTGCTCGCTGCTGTCACCGTGCCTAGGAGTGCTTTGAGAAACTCTTTTTGGGACGCAGTTGGGACGCTTTAAAAGCTAGTTGGCGTGATAAGCTGACTGAAGCTGGTAGAGATAGAAAGCTGCGTGTAACTGCAGAAATTAAGGACACTTTCGAAGGGCACGCATTGAACAGCGTGGTGGGCCCCTCACTTTTACAATACAGGATTACCTAAATCAACTACAACTGCGCTACTAACTCCTGCTCCACCTCAACTCCCGAACTGCAGCACATACTTATATTAATGGTAGACCAGTCGCGGACCCCGCTGTACTTCGCAGCGTTTGGTACGGTTCCATGGAGGGTCGTGCAACCATCCCGTTTCTCAAACTTCCGAGTGGTGAACAGTCAGATAGCGCTGAGGACTTCAAGGCTGTCTTCAGTGAGCTCTTTACACGCCTCTTTACAACTGAGAGCACAGGCATAAGCGATATAAATGCAGCTGTTCGCTAATTTTGCTCAGGCATAGCCTGCATGCCTGAAGAGCGCATCGACAGTCTATGTAATCCAGTCACTTTGGAATAGCTTCGCCTGGTATTCCAGGGGATGAAAGCCTCCGCTGCAGCCGGTCGAGACGGGCTACAACTTGTTTTTAACCAAACGTTTTTCACGGAGATGCATGCGCATCTTTTGTCAACGCTCAATAGCCTTCTTGTCGACGGGTTTCGGAAGGAATCATTTTGTGAGAGTTGTATAGTGCTCCTCCTAAAGAGTGGCGGTGTGCCGTCCGACCCGTAAGCATGGAGGCCAATCTCCCCCTGAACTCCGATTATAATATACTAGTGTAATAAGGAACGTCTTGCAAAGCACACCGTCACGAACAAGCAGCGGTACAGTCCAGGCAAAACCCAGAGGCAGGGGTCAGTCCAGAGTACGCACGAGAGACGGAGCGTTCGGCGCTTGAGCTTTGAAGCGCTTATCGGCGTCTTCTTCGTTGAACGGTAGCCTCTGAAGGTTAATTATAATAATAATTGGTTTTCGAGAAAAGGAAATGGTGCAGTATCTGTCTCATATCTCGTTGGACACCTGAACCGCGCCCTAAGGAAAGGGATAATGGAGGGAGTGAAAGAATAAAGGAAGAAATAGGTGTCGTAGTGGAGGGCTCCGGAATAATTTCGACCACCTGGGGATCTTTAACGTGCACTGACATCGCACAGCACACGGGCGTCTTAGCCTTTTTCCTCCATAAAAACGCAGCCGCCACGGTCGGGTTCGAACCTGGGAACTCCGGATCAGTAGTCGAGCGCCCTAACAATGAAGGTTCCAAAGCCGAAGGCCAGTCTTACAATTCCCCCCGGGCGAAAGGGCGCCATCCTGGCAATCAGGGGTGGCTAAGGAGGAGGTGGCAGGACTTCAGCGACCTGCTCCTCGATAACACGCTGTAGGTTGGGAGTGAGCGACGGCGCAGGCGTAGGCGGGCAGGTAGACAAAGATAGCTGGCGTGCGACTTCCTCACGTACAAACTACTGGATGCACTGGAGTGACTGTCGGTCCAGAGCACCGTCCCCTGGGAGAGCCAAGCTGGACAGTGTGGCCTCCTGAAAGCCTGCACACCGGGTAGAAAGGCACTGTTTGCGCAGCTCATCGAAGCTTTGGCAGTAGCCGATGACACAAGAGACAGTCCGATGATCTTTGGCGACGAGCATCTGGAAGGCATCGTCCTCAATGCCTTTCATAATATGTGTGATCTTGTCGGGCTCGCTCATAGAAGGGTTGACACGCTTGCAGAGGTCCACGACATCTTCTATATAACTGGTGAAATTTTCACCGGTTTGCTAGGCCTGACTTCGCAAGCGTTGCTCGGCGCGAAGCTTTCGCACTGCGGGACGGCAAAAGACTTCTGTCAGACTGGTTTTTAGAGCTGCCTAGCTTGAGATGTCAGCCTCGTGATTTCGAAACCAGAGAATTGCTACGTCGCTCAAATAAAAGATAACGAAGGTGAGCTTGACGCTATCGTCCGACTTATTGCATGCGCTTACTCGTTCATAGGGGACCAACCAATCCTCCACATCCGTGTCATCTGTGCCGCTGAAGACGGCCGGCTGACGCTGCCGCGCGGCACCGGAACAGAAGACAGCCGACGGAAGCGGTGAAGCGGTTTGGGTGACGGTCTCAGGCACTGCAGAGACGGTAGGCAATGCGCGGGTGCGAAGATCCAGGTAGAGGGGACCCTTTACACCACTTGTAATAAGAAACATCTTGCAAAACACAGCGTCGCGAACAACCAGCGGTACAGTCCGGGCACATACCAGAGGCAGCGGTCAGTCCAGAGCACGCACGAGGGACGGAGCGTTCGGCACTTCTCATCGTCTTCTTCGTTAAGCGCCAGCTTCTGAAGATTCCAAAGCCGAAGCCCAGTTTTACACTAGCTGCAACATTAACACGTCGCATAACGTCAGTTCTTCCTGACATAATAAGCAAAGCTCAGCCATGTTGCGCGCCCGGACGCACAATTTTTTCATCGCTAGCTTTCAACCGCGATTTGTTCACTTTTGCTATGCGCACGCAGGTTTCGGGAGCTTTTGTCTCCCTAGATCAAGATAAAGCCTTTAATTGCGTTGAGCGTGACTACCTTTTCACAGTTCTAGACTGATTTGCCTTCCCAGAGAGCCTGATAGACATCTTGAGATCCTTGAACACTGACTTAGCAGCAAGCCTCGCAGTCAAAGATCGGATAACTGACCCCATTCCAGTCAGCTGGGGAATACGCCAGGGCTGCCCACTGTTTTCAGTTCTCTTCGTTCTTTTCATAGCACCGCTGTTGCAACAATTTCAAAGTTGCTAGTCTATACGTGGCTTTCCTCTCCCAGGCTTGGGCGAGGTTAGAGTAGCAGCTTATGCTGATGATATTTCTCTGTTCATTAGAAACATTGACAGCTACAGAGCATTTCTGAGGATCTTTCGCACCAAAATTTTGCGTGTCAGGTGCACGTCCCCATACAGCTAAAAGCCAGGCGTTACGCTTTTGATCTTTTAGTGATATATTTCCCGATGGCGTCCAATGGGTAGGCGGCGTAAACGCCCTTGGTGCCACGTTCCTAGCCTCAGGTGAAGTAGTTCTTAATGTTCTTCCTGACGCCTGTGGAGTCAGGCCATTGCCAGGTGTTATGAACAAGAGTGCCCCTTTCTCCGCAGATTTTACATTTATCATCAGGTCTATCCTCTATTCGTGTGAGGAATAACCAGATTGCGTTTGGGATATTCCCGGCTTGCAGGCGTCGCCAAGCGACAGCCTCTGTGTTGCTTAAAGTTCGGTCCAGTGGAGGCAGAGACCTGCGATTCTTTAGAGCTCCAAGATTTCAGTGTATACGTTTGAGCGCGCTCATCCAGGTCCCGCGAAATGCGGCGGCACACGAGTTAGCCCGAGCTATCTACTGCCAGGTAACCGTAGGGCCACCCTCCCTCCGGAACTGGATGAGTGCGCGCAAACCTAACTCTGAAACAAGACTTGGGACTTTATCCTGCCTTACACGTCGTCTTCGCCTAAAACAGTGCACTGCAGGAGACCACCGAGATGACGCCTTTTAGGCTCGTCCACGGCAGGGAGGCCACGACGACGCCAAACGCCATGCTGCCCAACGTTACCGAAGAAAAGAACGTCGACGTCTCTGCCTACTTTCAATGCGGAGAAGCCCGAAGACTTGCCTGATTACAGATAACGATCAGCAGCGGACCAACGATGCTGTTACAGAATGTTCTAGTAACTTTACACGCTTTATCTGGAAAATTCGCCATCAGCTTTAAATTGGGCACGGCCGACCGCGGCAGGCAATTCTGTTCGACGACCGCAGAGCACGCTTGTCGCTTCGCCGCCGCCAAGTGATTCAGTTTATTGTGGGTGCAAGTCGGCCACCAAAAATTTTTTTGTTGAGATGCCATTTTTGTTATCCTTCTGCTCTCCGCATTGCAGGCACCACTCTGGGACAATATTTCCACTGCAAGCCATAGCAACTTCATCCATTTAGAAATGGGAGGTCTTGAGGTTAGCAAATACAGGAGCTTGAAACCTATGTTAAAATCTTTGTAACTACTAGACCTACACATCTTTTCAGGGGAGCACGCGCTTTTCTTCTCATGGCCTTCGCAATGGGGTCTGTTTCCGCCTCCCGCCGAACCTCGATGGGGTCGCCACTGCCCCACCGCTGCGATTGTCGTTCACTCCGAAGAAAAGCGTGCGCTCGCCCCCAGTTCGGCCCGCGCGTCGAGCCCTTCTGTTTTGCCCCACACGCTTTACGCAAAGACCGCTTAGTCAGCCCCTTTGCTATGGGAGAAATCTGGATCAACGGATTAGTGTTTGCGCGCTCTCTCCTTGAGCCCGTCTAGGTATGGTCGAAAGTACGCTTTGAGCAGAGACGTCAACACGTTCTACCATTATATTTGGTTAAAACCAAAGCTTTCAGCTTCAATAGTTCGTCTTCCGGCAGGTTCTTTATGCTTGTGTAGAATGGTATGCGGCATGTAATACTGGGATCACAAGTTTCAATCAGTAAAGGATTCTGCAGAGCAAATATAGCTACTGAAATTTCAAGCTCAGCTGCTCTAAGTTCGCGCAACAGCGGAATTAGCAAGAATACATGGTGCTACCGAGGAAAACGCGCCATGCCATTCGCGAAAGCAACGGTTATAGACGGAACCCAACCCCATAGCTGCCGGAGCAGAGCACGTTGCAAGCACGCGACGTTCAAGATTTCCATTTGGAAAGGCATTTTGAAGTTTGGCGGCATCTCACGACCGCCCGTCCTACCTCATGACAACGCGAAAATTAAGTCACTTGTTTAAAGTGAGTGCAAGCATGAACTAACCGCCAGCAAAGCAAAATTAGTTAATAACTGCGCTCTGTCTTAATGAAATCGGCCTTTACGAGCGAGCAGGCTTATCTGAGAGGCGATGACTACCAGCTTTGCATTATTGTCCTGCATATCTGTGGCCTCGTCATCGATTTCGATAAACCTCCCATGAGCATGAACTTTCCTCACGTCATTCAAGATACAAAGCAGCACCAAGCAGCATCCCTTGTGTCGTCGTTCTCTCGCCGTGTTTGTCTCTTTTAGCGCTGACCTGTTTCAAACGAAACACAAAAAGAAGTTTCCCCCAACTTAACGGAGCTCCACTAGACCTCACATCAATGCGCGTTATACCAGCTGGCTTAGCTTACAATGTAAGGAACTAGAAATGAACATTTGCAATGCTTACATGTTAGTAAAAGTCCCTGAATTTAAGAGAATAGAGGGCATTGGGCATTCATGTGCATAAT
Organism: Amblyomma americanum; assembly: GCF_052857255.1. Taxonomy (NCBI): domain Eukaryota; kingdom Metazoa; phylum Arthropoda; class Arachnida; order Ixodida; family Ixodidae; genus Amblyomma; species Amblyomma americanum. The sequence goes on from NC_135506.1 coordinate 45,337,404, forward strand.
CTGATGTCTTTTGCAATGATATTTAAACTAAATATATGGGCAGTTCCAGGACATGCCGCAGGTTGAATATACGTGGACAACAATAAATGGCGCTCATTATGGTAGCTAAACTCACTCATTGGATATACATACTTTCTGAAATTGCAATGCCCAGTACGCGTCAATATCTGTGGTAGAATACGCAGCTTGTACTGCTGGCTTCCAAGGTAGCCCAAACTGATTATAGAAGGCGTCTTGAGAGCAACCATCCGAAACGAAATAAACGGTTAGGAAACGGTGCGTAAAATCCGTTTTCGGCCGGTTAACGTCTTATATCAATCATATAGCTAGTCTAATGTCTGGGTCAAAAGACAACTCAAAATACGTCTTCTTGGCGTAGTCAAGAAACTTCTAAAAGTGGTCTACTGAATACCTCTTCCAAACGTCATAAAAAAGCGTCTAGGAATGAGCAACAGGATCACAATTTTCTATAAGAATGCAGGTAGTTTAGAAGATGTTGAAAATATGATTTGTAGCCCCCATTTTGTTCCCGTGAATTTTGTTCCTTTTACTGAGCAAAAGATGAGCTAGAGCACTGTGGGCCCACATCAAGCTTGCACTGTGCACTGCAAAAAATCCCGCTTTTCGCTGCAAGCTTGATTCTCAGCTGCAGCTAGTGTGCGTAAATGAAGAGAAAAATATCAAAACAGCGCTTTTTATTACGATGAATAAAGGATCTTATCAAAAACTAACGGCACAAGCAGCTTCTGAGGAAGCTCAACTAAATAGGGTAACGGAGAAAAAAGAGCGTACCTGTAATAAGTCATGTCACCTGTTTTTTATGCAGACGAATGGTGCATCAGAAAAACAAAATTCGGGATAATGACACAAGCAGCTAATATCCCATCCAAAATCTTTTGAGACGGGCTATTTTACTTGGTCGCGGTGACACGCACATGTATGATCGCGCTTGTTATGTCGGGAAACATTCGTTAGATGGTGGGCAGACGAAAAAAAAAGTAAAAATAACCCTGACCGCATCCTCCATGGCGCAGCGACAAAAGCCAGTTTAAAATAAATTATGAGGCACAAGCACATCGTGAACTTTCGCGCCAGCTTGCGCACAGCCTGCGTGACATATATCAATTGTTCCCTCATCGCGCAATAGTTTCTGTAAGCAGCAATGTTATTGACCAATCCGCTGCAACTCAAAAAGAGACCAGTTGGGCGAAACGCGCTCAAGGAAATGCGTCGATATTTTTTTTTACTCAAATTTTAAATGCGTCTTCTGCTTTGCGTGCACATCTCAGCTTCGACAAAGGAATGGTGTTTTTAGAACAGCTCCATTCCAGTGTAAATAATATGTGCGCGAATTCTTCGCCTGTTCCAATTTGACTCACCGTGCTTATGTAGTCTCCTCACCTTCGAAGGTGAGGAGAGTACATGAGCACGGTGTATCAATTAGCAAAAGCGAAAGTATATTCTGTGTACTAACTTGATAAAGCGAATCAAACCATACCCATGCATGCGAACAATATAAGAGGAGTACTGTCCCAACATTGGGGCATAAAAACTTAGTTTTGCGGTCATTTAAAACAAGCACGGCTAGGAACTCGAGATTGGAGAACGGGATTGTGGGCGGGTTGGGTGCGTATAAAGACAGAGGCAGATCTAGGGCGACGCGGAGCGATCAGGTGGGGGGGGGGGGGGGGAATATGCAGCTACTGAGTTCTAATCCAGGACACATGGGAAAGATGGGTCGAATGACACACTCAGCGCCGCGCACCCCAGATGGTACATGTAGGACAATGACAGCGGGCGGTGGGTAGTCCTGTGGCCGGTTAGTCCATGTGGCGGCCGCAAGAGCAGAGGGGCCTCGAGGTCCACCTCCGGTGGTGTATGCGGCCACCTCATTTGCTGCAGCGACACCAGCCCTCAATGATGTTATAGAGTCGCCGCGGCCAATCCAGGAAGCATGATCCACCCCTCGCCGCCACCGACTTCGCCCACGTGCCCAGAGACATCTTAAGCCCAGATGAGACGTTGCAGCTGCAACAGCTCCAGAGAAGATGTGAGCGACGAAGCGCATGTAGGAGGTGGCCACAGTTCCCTGAGGTCGGACGGAAGCTCGCCCAGGAGCCACTACACAGCGATGGTGCGAAGAGGTGTGCGCGTTCGATGGTAGCTGCACGCCGAACAGCGGCATGGAGTCGAAAGAGCGCGCGATAAGGACAAAGGAACAACCGGTGTAACCTTGCTATACAGGGTGTCCCAGCTAACTTGAACCAAGATTTTGAGAAAACCTAAGCGTTCTTCAGAACTGAAATCGAGTGGATGTAGTGATGGTTTATCGAAAGCTCAGTGCCATTTTTTTTATCACCCTACTTGAATAATTAGTCGAGATAAATTAACTTTTCAAATATAGCTTGAAACATTCAGGCGTCAATCGGAAATTTTTGCAGCTCCACAAATATTGTCCAACCCGGACATTTCCACAGAGATAGACTTGACGTGGTCGTTTTTATTCGAGAAAAACGAAAGGCCGCGGCTTTTAAAAATACCACGTGACTGCACACTGCGCGCGCCCAAAGCGCCACAGTCACAGCGCTCTCATCCGTGCTTTGTAAAAATTAGCAGTGGCTTAGCTCGGCTATGCCAGGATATACCACACTGGCAAACGCCCCGCTACATGTTTTCACCCCCCACTGATACCTCTGCGCATGCGCTCAAAATGAGAGGCACTATCAAGCGGCTACGGCGCAGCGTCAGGCTTGGCTACTGCGCAACGGAGGCGCACAGCTGGGCATGCGCCGGCGCCAGTGCGTCTGCCGCAGCTGTGAAGTCACTACTCTGGAATGCGCAGTACGGCGAGGCGCACGCGGTGGCGGCTCCTGCGCGCCAGCTGTGCGCCGTGTGACGTCACTACTCCTCGCGCATGCGCAGCGCAGCATGGCTCTCCAGGAGCCACGTGAAACTGCTCAACCTCGGCCAATGTAGCTGGCGCTACAAAACCATCGCTCACTTCGCGCCTTTCGTGCTGCACACGACAGAGCTTTGCGTTGTGGTTGGTTCCAAGATAAGCGGCGGTGGGTTTCAGGTGGGACTTGTAAGAAAGCCGGCTCCCATTTCTGCGGCGATGACTGCGCTCTCAGGCTAGCAGAATGCACAATGCGTCGCCAGTCACCGCCGGTAGTTAGAGCCGAGCAAAGCTAAAAGCCCTTTCTCGTAAGCGAAGAGAAGGCGCGTCGCTCGCGCTGTTTTTAACAAATCACGACGAGAGCGCTGTAATCGCGGCGCATTCGGGCGCACTGAGCGTGCTGTCACGTGGTATTCTTTAAACTCAGCGCGCTTTCTTTTTTCCCGAATAAAAAAGGCCACGCTAAGTCTATCGTGTTGGAAATGCCTGGGTTGGCCAGTGTCTGTGGAGGTCCACAACTTTCCTATTGACGCCCGAACATTTCAAGCTATATTTTTTAAAAAATTATTTATTTACATTGAACAATTATTCAAGTAAGAGACGAGAAAAAAAATTGTACTAAACCTTCAGTTAAACCCTAACAGCATCCATGCGATTTCATTTCCGAAGAGCGCTTAGGTTTTTTTTTATATCTTCGTACAAGTTAGCTGGGACACCATGTATATATAGGCAGCGACGCGGATAGGGCTGCAGGCACGCAAAGGTCCGCGCGAAGATCGCTGCAGGACGAGTACCGGGCGGGCGACGATGCGATGTCCACAGGGTACTCAAGAATAGCGGTGGCGCGAAGAGCAGGGAGTGCCCAGAAGGAACAAGCAATGGCCACCGTGCAGCGGAGAAGCCGGACGAGCGACGAAGGATCCGCTGCTGGCAGATGAAACGCGGCAGAGTTGCGGTAAGGGTTACGTGCGAACACAGGCTCCCCAAAGTTAGCACGCTGATGAGGAACCTTCACAAAATATAAATCAGGCTTGGTGCAGGAATTCCGAAGAGAGCGCGCGACGTTTCAGGCGTGCACCGGGGAGGCCGCCGCCTGCCAGCGTCGAGACAGGCAACTGCATGCTCTCTGAGAAAAACACCGAGCAGAAACAGCCCATCAGAATTAGATCCGAGTTTCTGCATAAACGTCTGTCGTCAATTATCTCTCTTAAAGAGGGCAGTAATATAAACCGTCTTCAACCCCGTGCACAGCAATGCCGAAAAGCCCGCCAAAATGGTGTATTTTGCCGCCAAAACTTCTGTGGTCTATAAGGCGTCTTAAATAGGGCTAACATAGAACCAGCCGCCTGCCCGGTGTCCATACCGAGGCCAAAAAGCCCGCCAAAATGAGATGTCTTTCCCCCAAACACTTCAATCACCTTTAAGACGTCTTTGAGAGGGCAGACATAGAACCCGTCTTTTTAAAACATCCTTTATGCGCATTGTTAGGAAAGATGGAATCCTGATGGTAAAAGATCGTTTGAAAGCGTTTATTTTGGTCGAAAATCACTTTTATCTGTTTTATCTCTAAAATAAACGTTCCGAAGATCTTCCGTGCTGCCTGGTGTCTGTTACGTTCTATTAATGTTAGTAAGGCCAGAATGACGGCAAGGAAGCTTGCGTCCAACTTGAGAATTGTTTATTGGGCTAACTCGTGTCCTCAGACAGAAATCATGCAGTTCTGCGGCGCAGCGATAAAACAAGAGCTCGTTCAACGAAGGTCAAAATGACGGTCGCTCTCGGCCTTGCAAAATTTAAGGGTGAAAAGGAACTTGAAACATTTGACGCCTAACGCGCTTACGAAAATTTTGAACATGAAAAGAGACTTTTACGCGTCTGCAGTCATTCTAGAGAAATCCGGGGGCCTCTCGTTTTAGAACAAAAGCGGAAAGGCCGCGGGTTATTGGCTTCGAGCAGAGAACAATTCATTACAATAATTCTTGACACTTTCTCGCACATTAGTAATTAGCATTCTTTTGAGATATCAATACAGGCCTCTCGTTTAAGGTAGTTGTGGCGATAAGAGGGTGAAAATAAGTTCATTAAGGACGTGCGAAAATCAATATCGGCGTAATAAGTACTGTATACATCTCGCAGCAATCTTGAAATTTATTTGACAATTCAACAGCTCAAGTATCGTCTCAGGCCACCAGCTACGGCGCTATCGGATTTACGGCTCAAGCGTCGTAGGAAAATTTTTCGGAGCACAAACTTTCGTTCTTTGAGTTTTCATTATATTCCCCTTAGCATTAACTTGTCATTTAATCACTGACCATGATATACACGAGAAAATGATCAGAGTATTTGCTTCTGGATTAAAAACCACAAATGCCCGACATAGTTCCGAGGAATGGGAGATTGATTCCTCACATTAAATGTTTTCATCGAGCAAAGTTTGTGAAGAAGAATCTGTGCACGTGTGTACATTGTTGCAGATACGGAGCTTAAGCGTCTGCATTTTTTTTTCTTCGATTTCGGTGCTGCGCTCACCATGAACCAGCGGGCTACAGCGCGAAAGCAGGCAAGATCCACTCGTCGCCGCAGACGCAGGCGGGGAGCGAGAGGTGGGGTCGTCACACCCCTAGCGGCGTAACTCCCGGAGAAAAACTCGCATTGCTTCCACGGCTAATGCGACAGCCGTATGAAAGAGCACGCGCGCCCCCTTGTAACATGTTTTTGCCCCCGTCCCCTATCTGAATGGTATCGTATCTCCCCAACTCTTTTCCCAGCCGTTCCGCTTTCCAGGTAGCCCGTTAAAACCCCAGCCCGCGAAGCGCATTTTTTTGTTATTTTACTCGCTTTCTCCTAGCAGTTTCCCCCGTGCACAGAGACCCGCTGCGCCGTTCGTGACCCCCCCCCCCCCCCGCCCCCCCAGGATTTTCGTTTCTCAAGCATTCAGCTAAGATCTTTTTTTTCTGCGTCCCCAAAAGCTGTGTAAAAAATAATGATCTCCAGCAAACTTCGTTGTTTTCAAAAAGCTTTGTTCAAAACTGTTCTTTCGACATCCATGTGGAGATTTTGCAACTTGTGCATCTTCACCCGAATAAACAATTGGCTCTCAATTTAGAGATACGTATTTGTTATATTAAAAAATAATTATTAATTTCCTTTCAATATCACACTACTTCGTTTTTTTACATTGAATATCTTTACATAAGGTGCGAAACGGCGCATTTAACTAAAGATCAACCATTTGTTACAACGCATATTAAATTTCACTTCATGCATTTAATGCGGTGTTAATTGTTTAACATGATCATGTAAACTGCGTTGCGAGTGTCTTCGCGCCGAATGTGCCTCACAAAATTAAGTGTTAATTAATGATTTCTGCTTTTTCTCTCACGGTCATATATAGGTTTATCCTGACATCATGCATCTCGTTACAGGCTCGACGCATCGTGAGGTCATCGTGCAAAAGCTGGACAAGGAAGTTGTTTCAGTGCACTGCAAGAGGCCTCTTGCAAGACAAGTGCATGATTACTTCAGATAGGACCAGTGGACAGCTTCGTTATGCACTCTATGGATGCAATAGCCATGCCACAGAAGCTTGCCCAGATGCAGCTGGCGACAGTAGCTTGCAGAGCCGCCTTGTCCAACCTGAATCATCGGCACGCAGGGAACTTGAAAATAAATGAATTTCCCAGAGCCTCCGCCACCATGCTCTTGCGTAATCCTTTCCATTAATTTCCAGGACGGCTGCTAGTAGCGCAAGCCATCCTGCGTGCGCTAGAAGCGCAATCTTTCTAACTCGATGCAATAAACCGGCATTTTTCCTGAATTATTTGGCACCCTCATTTATGATTCTTTGCTAGGTTGAATGCTACATCCGCAGTTCTAGTCGTCGGGCAGTGAGTTGCTTGTTGCATGTCCTAATTTTCGAAAGCAGGATACCAGAGTTTGAAAGCTGCATACCAGTGTTCGAATTCTGGATACGACAGTGTTTTAAAGCTGGATACCAATCTTCGGAAGCTGGAACGGCAGACCGAGGCCTTTTGCTGACCTACATCGCGGAACAAACGCCAGACCTGCGCCGGCCCCTCGATCGCCGGAAAGTTTACCCAAAACTGGCCCGATAGTGCGGCAAATGTGTCAGTGGTAGCGCTTTGCCTAAATGCGAATGCAGGACCGCCGTTCATGCCACTTTTCGCGAATTATCCCCCAGTGTTCGCCCTATGCTTTTGTGCTGCCTGGGTTTAAACTACTAAATGTTCGCCTCCGGCGTAAGTGTGCGCGCCGCCAGCAGAAGACCAAACCTGCCTCCGCCATCGGAACCTCGTCGAAACATTGACACGCCGTGACGTTATCGGTGCTTGGCAACTTGGTGCGCTGCAAATGCAGATGACGGCATGAAACTAAAGAGTAAGCTATCAACAGCTAACGCTTTAAATGTTCTTTCGAAATATTCTATAAGAAATGGGGGCAAAACGAGGCCAAAAATCTTCCCGTCAGTATGTTTAGTTCGCCTGCAGATAGCTGCCATAATCGCCAAGATAGAAAACTTTCAGCCTTCAAGTTGGCTCAGAGCCCATCTACAGCGCGATCAGCGCAAAACAAAGCAATGCATGATTGGCCTTTGTGCGCATGCGTCCGTTTAAGTGAACGGGAGCAATTAATAGCACAAATGACTCAATTTTATTTGCTAGGACGATTTGTCTTACAAGGACGCTTCGATTCCTGTTGCTGGGAATTGTACGGGCACTGAATTACTACATACGCTCCTCTGTCTCAGGCAATCGAGTACGAGTTGAGCCACAAGGACTGCGCTTGCTTGCAACAAGGCAACGGCGAAGCACAGAAACCATGTACTCATCACTCGAGCTCAACGTTGACGTAGATGTTATTGTTGTAGATGAATCCCTGCTGTTCGAGCTGCCTCCAGTTCACTGTCTCTGTCTGAAAGCCCCTGTTAGCAGCTCCAGGGACAGGTCTCCTCACCATATCCCTAGAGTCGGCGCTCACAGGCATCCTGATGTCCTTCTCCTGGTCTTTGGGGTGTGTGACGATAATCGTGACACTCTTAGAAAAGGGCCACTCCAACAGGGCATCCCAGATGGACTCGTGAAGAATCAGTGCGAAGGACACGAGCACTTCGCCGTCCTCCTGCTTACGGCACTGGAACTGCAGCTCGAAGGCATAGCCAGCTGAGTTGTGGGTGCCGTGGGATTGCACGTGTTCCTTCTTGTCTCCCGTCAGGGAGTTGTATGCGCCGTATGCATCGACGAAGACATAGGACTCGATAAAAGCGCCAAGCTTCGAAGCAGCGCGGAACGGACCCGGTGTGTACGTCACATTCTTTGCGACTGGAAGAACAGGGACATCTTGTGCGTATCTGTGCTGCAGCGTCATGTCGCCCATCTCGCACACTAAGCTGGTAATGGGGATCTCTACTGAGCTGGCTACGGTGATGACACCATCGTCGACTTCGTTCTTGCTCGACGCCCAATCACGTATATTTTCATGGCCGTTCTTCACTGCTGTCAGCTTTTCGCCGGCTCTTTCGACAGCACTTGAGCTAACATTTGACTTTTGCAGAGCCTCACCGGGACAATCCAGGCAGTGATCGATGAGCTCAATGCGCAGCACGTACTGCTGGCACTTGACACACCTGGCCAGGTATGCGAGGCACTTTCTCAAATAATACCTCAGCTCCGAAAGCTTGCACGTGAAGTCGCCATTTCCGCCTCCGGTTAAGCAGAGAACTCGGCGCTCCTCAAATTGTGACAGCTCGAATGTCATCGGAAGGACATCGTCCTCCGTGAATACTCCGGCGTCCAAAGGGCACCTGCCGCTTTCAGCAATGAAGGAGTTGCAGGAATCGCATGCAACGTGGCAACATGGCAGCAGGAAAGAGCGGCTGGCCACCGTACCGCACATGCCGCAGACAAGGTTGCTGGGCAGCGGCTCGACGAAGACGACACGCCGGTGCTTGAAGAAATCGCCGAATCCAGAGAGGATGTATTCCGTGCCAGGCATCCTGACGTATAAACGGTTCAAAGTGCTGTAAAGCCTTGAGGCAGCAATGACGGCCAAGGCAACGCAATGCAGAATGACGGGACGGAGCGCCACTCACAAATGATTCATTCGAAGCAACATGCTGAAATATATACGGTATTTAATGCAACGAATACTGTTGTCTTCAAAGTTGATATGATAACGAACGGGTGAAAAATTTGTTATCAGCCTTTACAGAGATATGGACTTGTCGCTGACGCACATCGTTCCTTTCTTTGATTAAAAAAAGCTTGGATTGATTCCTTATCTTTTGTACCTTTGATTTTTGAGAAAATTCGCACACCTAGAAAACATGACTAGACAGAGCGTGACGGGCTGGACCTTATATGCTTAGGCATATTTGGTCTTTATTTATTTTCTTAAACGTTTGTTTCGCGTTCCCTGATTCGGTGGTTAACGCAGCGCACAGCTTGCCGTATGTAGGAGTGGCCGCACCCGAGGGACTTTCATAGAAAACTCCTTCAGCGCACCTCATGAACGATCGCCCATGTTTGATGCAAGACATTCTCTTCTTTTGCGTTTTCTTCTAAGGTCTTGCCTGTCACGCTCGTGTGAGCCATGTTATTCCAGTTTGCGAATTCTGCTAAAAAGCAAAGATACAAAACCTAGGGACTTAATCGCAGCTTATTCATTTAAAAAAAAGGAAGCGTATGCGTCAGCTATACATCGATATCGTTGTATAATGCTTAGAACAATTTTCGTAGCGATTGCTACACTACGGCAGGCACTTCGTGAGGTCAGCGTGGCTGCGCGCGTTGCCGTGGCACCACCGATCCGCCAGCTGTGCGCATGCGTGGAGTTACGTCATAGTCTGGATCAGGTGTGCGCGCCGCGCGCCTCGCCGCTGTGTCGAGGGCGGAGCAGACGCCACCCGCCTCGGAAGTTGTGCGCATGCGCGGAGTGACGTCAGAGCACGCAGCTGTGTGCGCGCCGCGCGCCTAAATTGCGCTAGCATTTCGAGCCTACAGCGTGGCGGCGCCGTTTTCACCGGGGCTGCTGCCGCCGACGCGGCGCGCGTGTTAAACCGAATGGGGAAGGAGTGGAGAGGGAAGGGAGTGAATTCACATCCAGGGACGAAGATGAAGAAAAACGCCCAGCGAAACGCAACGGCGAAAGGCGGACTTTGCAATTCGACTGAGCGTGTTCGACTCGGCCAGCTGTAGCTATCGTGTCACTCCAGGTTTAACCAGAGCTAAACCACAGCCATTTTTTTCACCCGTTGGCTATCATATCAACTTTGAAGGTGATAGTATTCCTTGCATGTAAGACGGTATATATTTGTGCGTGTTGCCTTCGAATAAATCGGTTGTAAGTGGCGCTCCGTCCCATCTTTCTGCTTTGTATTGTGTTTTTTTCGCGCCTATAACCAAAGATAAAAAGTTATTAACTTGCCCAGCAAGACGTTCTTTTTAGACGGCTAAGAGTATATACACAGAATTTTGAGGCAGCTGGCGACGGTGAGGCAGCAAAACAAACACAGCAGTGTAGTAGCAGAACGCTCCGAGCGAAATTACAACGAAGAGCCAACAGTGAGACTGTTATCAGCTGCGGCGCGGATTAATCTGCGACACACAGTTCCGATCGCCGAAGGCGCTATGAAAGATAACGTGTAATTGCAGTGTGCGTGTACGTGCCACGTCACCATTTTGAGTGAATTCTAAGCCGCTAGGTCAAGACTGTTGTCTTTTCGCGCCAAGGCGGCCGACACCGATCCAAAAGTGACGCGTAATTAATGTCGGTTCTGCTCCGTATATTTCTCGCTAATATTCTGTAGCGCTCAGAGGTAGCCTGAGCGGCGTCACTGGACTCTTGGAGAAACTATCAGCGCCGACATACGACGCGTTATGGAACCGAGGGAAAACGAGCTATGGAAGCAAAAAGGCGCCCCTTCTCTTCTGAACTTTCACTATAGCTCCCTTTGCTTTCTAGGCGCTATGAACGTATTGTAGCCTCGAAAGCACCATTTATTCGCACAGAACAGAGTAGATAATAGAGCGTTGATGAGAGATCACAAGTTCGCTTTCACTCACCACGATATCATATGCTGCTCTTTGTTATCAATTATATCTGTTTCATTTCCTCAGAAACAACCAATGTAGTGATAATTGGTTGCCAGCGAGGGAATGTTTCAATGAAGTCGTAACTTTCCGAGCCAGCCTGATGGCTGGCTGATTTATGCTATAACTGCATACCAAAAGTTTCGCTGTTTCCATGGGAGATGATGTTTGGTGCGTGGTGGGCATAGTTGTATAGCGCCATAAAAAAAAAAACGAACATTGTATCCAGCATCAAAACATTCACAGGACGCAGTCTCAGATATGTCTTCAATAATAGATAGTAGTAGTCAAAACGCCTTTACTTCTGAAAGAACAGCTTAACGTGGCGCGAAGATTGCAAGAAGCATGGATACTGATTTCCGCTTTGCTCCGCAGGTTACGCTGAAGCTTTTCTTCACCAGGCTGATATCGGAATCACTGTCTCCATCATGCCCTTTAGCCCACATGCGACCAGCGCCAATGCCTGACAGTTGCCCCGTCAACATATCTTTCATCCCTGCGCACGTGATGGAATCACTCGCCTTCGGCCGTTCAACCCCATCGACAACTGCATCACCGCCCGCAAGGAATTTAAGCTGTGGCATCTCCATAATCGGATTCACTGGGGACGAGAACATTGCAGAAAGCATGGCTCCTGATTTCCGCTTTTATCCGCATGTTACGCTGACACTTTCTTCACCAAGCTGATACCGGAATCACCATCTCCCTCATGCCCTTCAGATCAGATGCGACCAACACCACTACCTGACAGTGGCCTCGTCAACATATCTTTCATCCCTGCGCACCTAATGGAATGACTCACCTTCGGCCGTTCAACCCCATCTACAACTGCATCACCGCCTGCAAGGGATATAAGTAGTGGCCTCTCCATCCTCGGATTCATTGGGCATGGCAACATTGCAAAAAACATGGCTCATGATTTCCGCTTTGCTGCGATGCTGCTGTGTACGTTTTCCTTGTACGCTTAAAAGATCGATTACATCTGCTCGCTGCTGTTCCCGTGCCTAGGAGTGCTTTGAGAAGCTGTTTTTGGGACGCAGTTGGGACGCTTTAAAAGCTAGTTGGCGTGATAAGCTGACTGAAGCTGGCAGAGATAGAAAGCTGCGTGTAACTGCAGAAATTAAGGACACTTTCGAAGGGCACGCATTGAACAGCGTGGTGGGCCCCTCACTTTTACAATACAAGATTACCTAAATCAGCTACAACTGCGCTACTAACTCCTGTTCCACATCAGCTCCCGAACTGCAGCACATACTTATATTAATGGTAGACAAGTCGCGGACCCCGCTGTACTTCGCAGCGTTTGGTACGGTTCCATGGAGGGTCGTGCAACCATCCCGTTTCTCGAACTTCCGAATGGTGAACAGTCAGATAGCGCTGAGGACTTCAAGGCTGTCTTCAGTGAGCTCTTTACACGCCTCTTTACAACTGAGAGCACAGGCATAAGCGATATAAATGCAGCTGTTCGCTAATTTTGCTCAGGCATAGCCTGCATGCCTGAAGAGCGCATCGACAGTCTATGTAATCCAGTCACTTTGGAATAGCTTCGCCTGGTATTCCAGGGGATGAAAGCCTCCGCTGCAGCCGGTCGAGACTGGCTACAACTTGTTTTTAACCAAACGTTTTTCACGGAGATGCATGCGCATCTTTTGTCAACGCTCAATAGCCTTCTTGTCGACGGGTTTCGGCAGGAATCATTTTGTGAGAGTTGTATAGTGCTCCTCCTAAAGAGTGGCGGTGTGCCGTCCGACCCGTAAGCATGGAGGCCCATCTCCCCCCTGAACTCCGATTATAATATACTAGTGTAATAAGGAACGTCTTGCAAAGCACACCGTCACGAACAAGCAGCGGTACAGTCCAGGCAAAACCCAGAGGCAGGGGTCAGTCCAGAGTACGCACGAGAGACGGAGCGTTCGGCGCTTGAGCTTTGAAGCGTTCGGCGCTTATCGGCGTCTTCTTCGTTGAACGGTAGCCTCTGAAGGTTAATTATAATAATAATTGGTTTTCGAGAAAAGGAAATGGTGCAGTATCTGTCTCATATCTCGTTGGACACCTGAACCGCGCCCTAAGGGAAGGGATAATGGAGGGAGTGAAAGAATAAAGGAAGAAATAGGTGTCGTAGTGGGGGGCTCCGGAATAATTTCGACCACCTGGGGAACTTTAACGTGCACTGACATCGCACAGCACACGGGCGCCTTAGCCTTTTTCCTCCATTAAAACGCAGCCGCCACGGTCGGGTTCGAACCTGGGAACTCCGGATTAGTAGTCGAGCGCCCTAACAATGAAGGTTCCAAAGCCGAAGGCCAGTCTTACAATTCCCCCCGGGCGAAAGGGCGCCATCCTGGCAATCAGGGGTGGCTAAGGAGGAGGGGGCAGGACTTCAGCGACCTGCTCCTCGATAACACGCTGTAGGTTTGGAGTGAGCGACGGCGCAGGCGTAGGCGGGCAGGTAGACAAAGATAGCTGGCGTGCGACTTCCTCACGTACAAACTACTGGATGCACTGGAGGAGTGACTGTCGGTCCAGAGCACCGTCCCCTGGGAGAGCCAAGCTGGACAGTGTGGCCTCCTGAAAGCCTGCACACCGGGTATAAAGGCGCTGTTTGCGCAGCTCATCGAAGCTTTGGCAGTAGCCGATGACACAAGAGACAGTCCGATGATCTTTGGTGACGTGCATCTGGAAGGCATCGTCCTCAATGCCTTTCATAATATGTGTGATCTTGTCGGCCTCGCTCATAGAAGGGTTGACACGCTTGCAGAGGTCCACGACATCTTCTATATAACTGGTGAAATTTTCACCGGTTTGCTGGGCCTGACTTCGCAAGCGTTGCTCGGCGCGAAGCTTTCGCTCTGCGGGACGGCCAAAGACTTCAGTCAGACTGGTTTTTAGGGGCTGCCCAGCTTGAGATGTCAGCCTCGTGGTTTCGAAACCAGAGATTGGCTACGTCACTCAAATAAAATATAACGTTTGTGAGCTTGACGCTATCGTCCGACTTATTGCATGCGCTTACGCGTTCATAGGAGACCAACCAATCCTCCACATCCGTGTCATCTGTGCCGCTGAAGACGGCCGGCTGACGCTGCCGCGCGGCACCGGAACAGAAGACAGCCGACGGAAGCGGTGAAGCGGTCTGGGTGATGGTCTCAGGCACTGCAGAGACGGTAGGCAATGCGCGGGTGCGAAGATCCAGGTAGAGGGGATCCTTTACACCACTTGTAATAAGAAACATCTTGCAAAACACAGCGTCGCGAACAACCAGCGGTACAGTCCTGGCACATACCAGAGGCAGCGGTCAGTCCAGAGCACGCACGAGGGACGGAGCGTTCGGCACTTCTTATCGTCTTCTTCGTTAAGCGCCAGCTTCTGAAGATTCCAAAGCCGAAGCCCAGTTTTACACTAGCTGCAACATTAACACGTCGCATAACGTCAGTTCTTCCTGACATAATAAGCAAAGCTCAGCCATGTTGCGCGCCCGGACGCACAATTTTTTCATCGCTAGCTTTCAACCGCGATTTGTTCACTTTTGCTATGCGCACGCAGGTTTCGGGAGCTTTTGTCTCCCTAGATCAAGATAAAGCCTTTAATTGCGTTGAGCGTGACTACCTTTTCACAGTTCTAGACTGCTTTGCCTTCCCAGAGAGCCTGATAGACATCTTGAGATCCTTGAACACTGACTTAGCAGCAAGCCTCGGAGTCAAAGATAACTGACCCCATTCCAGTCAGCTGTGGAATACGCCAGGGCTGCCCAGTTTTCAGTTCTCTTCGTTCTTTTCATAGCACCGCTGTTGCAACAATTTCAAAGTTGCAAGTCGATACGCGGCTTTCCTCTCCCAGGCTTGGGCGAGGTTAGAGTAGCAGCTTATGCTGATGATATTTCTCTGTTCATTAGAAACATGGACAGCTACAGAGCATTTCTGAGGATCTTTCGCACCAAAATTTTGCCTGTCAGGTGCACGTCCCCATACAGCTAAAAGCCAGGCGTTACGCTTTTGATCTTTTAGTGATATATTTCCAGATGGCGTCCATTGGGTAGGCGGCGTAAACGCCCTTGGTGCCACGTTCCTAGCCTCAGGTGAAGTAGTTCTTAATGTTCTTCCTGACGCCTGGGGAGTCAGGCCATTGCCAGGTGTTATGAACAAGAGTGCCCCTTTCTCCGCATATTTTACATTTATCATCAGGTCTATCCTCTATTCGTGTGAGGAACAACCAGATTGCGTTTGGGATATTCCCAGCTTGCAGGCGTCGCCAAGCGACAGCCTCTGTGTTGCTTAAAGTTCGGTCCAGTGGAGGCAGAGACCTGCGATTCTTTAGAGCTCCAAGATTTCAGTGTATACGTTTGAGCGCGCTCATCCAGGTCCCGCGAAATGAGGCGGCACACGAGTTAGCCCGAGCTCTCTACTGCCAGGTAACCGTAGGGCCACCCTCCCTCCGGAACTGGATGAGTGCGCGCAAACCTAACTCTGAAACAAGACCTGGGACTTTATCCTGCCTTACACGTCGTCTTCGCCTAAAACAGTGCACTGCAGGAGACCACCGAGATGACGCCTTTTAGGCTCGTCCACGGCAGGGAGGCCACGACGACGCCAGACGCCATGCTGCCCAACGTTACCGAAGAAAAGAACGTCGACGTCTCTGCCTACTTTCAATGCGGAGAAGCCCGAAGACTTGCCTGACTACAGATAACGATCAGCAGCGGATCAACGATGCTGTTCAAGAATGTTCTAGTAACTTTACACGCTTTATCTGGAAAATTCGCTATCAGCTTTAAATTCGGCACGGCCGACCGCGGCAGGCAATTCTGTTCGACGACCGCAGAGCACGCTTGTCGCTTTGCCACCGCCAAGTGATTCAGTTTATTGTGGGTGCAAGTCAGCCACCAAAAATTTTTTTTGTTGAGATGCCATTTTCGTTATCCTTCTGCTCTCCGCATTGCAGGCACCACTCTGGGACAATATTTCCACTGCAAGCCATAGTAACTTCATCCATTTAGAAATGGGAGGTCTTGAGGTTAGCAAATACGGGAGCTTGAAACCTATGTTAAAATTTTTGTAACTACTAGCCCTACACATCTTTTCAGGGGAGCGCGCGCTTTTCATCTCATGGCCTTCGCAATGGGGTCTGTTTCCGCCTCCCGCCGAACCTCGATGGGGTCGCCACTGCCCCACCGCTGCGATTGTCGTTCACTCCGAAGAAAAGCGTGCGCTCGCCCCCAGTTCGGCCCGCGCGTCGAGCCCTTCTGTTTTGCCCCACACGCTTTACGCAAAGACCGCTTAGTCAGCCCCTTTGCTATGGGAGAAATCTGAAACAACGGATTCATGTTTGCGCGCTCTCTCCTTGAGCCCGTCTAGGTATGGTCGAAAGTACGCTTTGAGCAGAGACGTCAACACGTTCTACCATTATATTTGGTTAAAACCAAAGCTTCCAGCTTCTATAGTTCGTCTTCCGGCAGGTTCTTTATGCTTGTGTAGAATGGTATGCGGCATGTAATACTGGGATCACAAGTTTCAATCAGTAAAGGAGTCTGCAGAGCAAATATAGCTACTGAAATTTCAAGCTCAGCTGCTCTAAGTTCGCGCAACAGCAGAATTAGCAAGAATACATGGTGCTACCGAGGAAAACGCGTCATGTCATTCGCGAAAGCAACGGTTATAGACGGAACCCAACCCCATAGCTGCCGGAGCAGAGCACGTTGCAAGCACGCGACGTTCAAGATTTCCATTTGGAAAGGCATTTTGAAGTTTGGCGGCGTCTCACGACCGTCCGTCCTACCTCATGACAACGCGAAAATTAAGTCACTTGTTTAAAGTGAGTGCAAGCATGAACTAACCGCCAGCAAAGCAAAATTAGTTAATAACTGCGCTCTGTCTTAATGAAATCGGCCTTTACGAGCGAGCAGGCTTATTTGAGAGGCGATGACTACCAGCTTTGCATTATTGTCCTGCATATCTGTAGCTTCGTCATCGATTTCGATAAACCTCCCGTGAGCATGAACTTTCCTCACGTCATTCAGGATACAAAGCAGCACCACAAAAAGAAGTTTCCCCCAACTTAACGGAGCGGCTCCACTAAACCTCACATCAATGCGCGTTATACCAGCGGGCTTAGCTTACAATGTAAGGAACTAGAAATGAACATTTGCAATGCTTACATGTTAGTAAAAGTCCCTGAATTTAAGAGAATAGAGGGCATTGGGCATTCATGTGCATAATCTGATGTCTTATGCAATGATATTTAAACTAAATATATGGGCAGTTCCAGGACATGCCGCAGGTTGAATATACGTGGACAACAATACATGGCGCTCATTATGGTAGCTAAACTCACTCATTGGACATACATACTTTCTGAAATTGCAATACACAGTACGCATCAAAATCTGTGGTAGCATACGCAGCTTGTACTGCTGGCTTCCAAGGTAGCCCAAACTGATTATAGAAGACGTCTTGAGAGCAACTATCCAAAACGAAATGAACGGCTAGGAAACGGTGTGTAAAATCCGTTTTCGGCCGGTTAACGTCTTATATCAGTCATATAGCTAGTCAAATGTCTGGGTCAAAAGACATCTCAAAATACGTCTTCTTGGCGTAGTCAAGAAACTTCTAAAAGTGGTCTACTGAATACCTCTTCCAAAAGTCGTAAAAAAGCGTCTAGAAAAAAGCAACAGGATCACAATTTTCTATAAGAATGCAGGTAGTTTAGAAGATGTTGAAAATATCATTTGTAGCCCCCATTTTGTTCCCGTGAATTTTGTTCGTTTTACTGAGCAAAAGATGAGCTAGAGCACTGTGGGCCCACATCAAGCTTGCACTGTGCACTGCACAAAAATCCCGCTTTTCGCTGCTAGCTTGATTTTGGCGTCAGCTGCAGCTAGTGTGCGTAAATAAAGAGAAAAATATCAAAACAGCGCTCTTTATTACGATGAATAAAGGATCTTATCAAAAACTAACGGCACAAGCAGCTTCTGAGGAAGCTCAACTAAATAGGGTAACGGAGAAAAAAGAGCGTACCTGTAATAAGTCGTCACCTGTTTTTTTATGCAGACGAATGGTGCATCAGAAAAAAAAAAACGGCATTATGGCACAAACAGCTAATATCCCATCCAAAATCTTTTGAGACGTGCTATTTTACTCTGTCGCGTGGACACGCACATGTATGATCGCGCTTGTTATGTCGGGAAATATTCGTTGGATGGTGGGCAGACGAAAAAAAAAGTAAAAATAACCCTGACCACATCCTCCATGGCGCAGCGACATCAACCAGTTTAAAATAAATAATGAGGCGCAAGCACATCGTGAACTTTCGCGCCAGCTTGCGCACAGCCTGCGTGACATATATCAATTGTTCGCTCATCCCGCAATAGTTTCTGTAAGCAGCAATGTTATTGACCAATCCGCTGCAACTCAAAAAGAGACGAGTTGAGCGAAACGCGCTCAAGGAAATGCGTCGATATTTTTTTTTACTCAAATTTTAAATGCGTCTTCTGCTTTGCGTGCACAACGCAGCTTCGACAAAGGAATGGTGTTTTTAGAACAGCTACATTCTAGTGTAAATAATATGTGCGCGAATTCTTCGCCTGTTCGAATTTGACTCACCGTGCTTATGTAGTCTCCTCACCTTCGAAGGCGAGGAGAGTACATGAGCACGGTGTATCAATTAGCAAAAGCGAAAGTATATTCTGTGTACTAACTTGATAAAGCGAATCAAACCATATCCATGCATGCGAACAATATAAGAGGAGCACTGTGACAACATTGGGGCATAAAGACTTACAGTTTTGCGGCCATTTAAAACAAGCACGGCTAGGAACTCGAGATTGGAGAATGGGGTTGTGGGGGGGTTGGGTGCGTATAAAGACAAAGAGGCAGATTTAGGGCGACGCGGAGCGATCAGGGGGGGGGGGGGGGGGGCGCATGCAGTTACTGAGTTCTAATCCAGGACACATGGGAGAGATGGGTCGAATGACACACTCAGCGCCGCGCACCCCAGATGGTACATGTAGGACAATGACAGCCGGCGGTGGGACGTCCTGTGGCAGGTTAGTCCATGTGGCGCCCGCAAGAGCAGAGGGGCCTCGAGGCCCACCTCCGGTGGTGTATGCGGCCACCTCATTTGCTGCAGCGACACCAGCCCTCAATGATGTTATAGAGTCGCCGCGGCCAATACAGGAAGCAAGATCCACCCCTCGCCGCCACCAACTTCGCCCACGTGCCCAGAGACATCTTAACCCCAGATGAGACGCTGCAGCTGCAACAGCTCCAGAGAAGATGTGAGCGACGAAGCGCATGTAGCAGGTGACCACAGTTCCCTGAGGCCGGACGGAAGCTCACACAGGAGCCACTACACAGCGATGGTGCGAAGAGGTGTGCGCGTTCGATGGTAGCTGCACGCCGAACAGCGGCATGGAGTCTAAAGAAACAGCGCGCGATAAGGACAAAGGAACAACCGGTGTAACCTTGCTATACAGGGTGTCCCAGCTAACTTGGACCAAGATTTTGAGAAAACCT
The DNA here is from genome assembly GCF_052857255.1 of Amblyomma americanum. Classification (NCBI taxonomy): domain Eukaryota; kingdom Metazoa; phylum Arthropoda; class Arachnida; order Ixodida; family Ixodidae; genus Amblyomma; species Amblyomma americanum. Next base: position 45,356,912 of record NC_135506.1, read on the forward strand.
AAGCGTTCTTCAGAACTGAAATCGAGTGGATGTTATGGTTTATTCGAAGCTCAGTGCCATTTTTTATCGCCCTACTTGAATAATTAGTCGAGGTAAATTAACTTTTTATATTAGCTTGAAACGTTCAGGCGTCAGTTGGAAATATGTGGAGCTCCAGAAATACTGTTCAAACCGGACATTTCCAACGAAATAGACTTGACGTGGCCCTTTTTATTCGAGGAAAACGAAAGGCCGCGGCTTTTAAAAATACCACGTGATTTGGCTACTGCGCAACGGAGACGCACAGCTGGGCACGCGCCGGCGCCAGTGCGTCTGCCGCAGCTGTGAAGTCACTCCTCTGGAATGCGCAGAACGGCGAGGCGCGCGCGGCGGCGGCTCCTGCGCACCAGCTGTGCGCCGTGTGACGTCACTACTCCTCGCGCATGCGCAGCGCGGCATGGCTCTCCAGGAGCCACGCGAAACTGCTGAACCTCGGCCAGTGTAGCTGGCGCTACAAAACCGTCGCTCGCTTCGCGCTTTTCGTGCTGCACACGACAGAGCTTCGCGTAGTGGTTGGTTCTAAGATAAGCGCCAGTGGGTTCGGGCGGCACTTGAAAGCCGGCTCCCATTTCTGCGGCCATGACTGCGCTCTCAGGCTAGCAGAATGCACAATGCGTCGCCAGCCGCCGCTGGTAGTCAGAGCCGAGCAAAGATAAAAGCCCTTTTTCGTAAGCGAAGAGAAGGCGCGTCGCTCGCGCTGTTTTTAACATATCACGACGAGAACGCTGTAATCGCGGCGCATTCGGGCGCACTGAGCTTGCTGTCACGTGGTATTTTTTAAACTCCGCGGGCTTTCATTTTTCCCGCATAAAAACGGCCACGCTAAAGCTATCGTGTTGGAAATGCATGAGTTGGCCAATGTTCGTGGAGGTCAACAACTTTCCTATTGACGCCCGAACGTTTCAAGCTATATTAAAAAAAAAATCTTTATCTCGAATAATTATTCAAGTAAGACGAGAAAAAAATTGTACTAAACCTTCAGTTAAACCATAACAGCATCCATGCGATTTCATTTCCGAAGAGCGCTTAGGTTTTTTTATATCTTCGTGCAAGTTAGCTGGGACACCATGTATATATAGGCAGCGACGCGGATAGGGCTGCAGGCACGCAAAGGTCCGCGCGAAGATCGCTGCAGGACGAGTACCGGGCGGGCGACGATGCGATGTCCACAGGGTACTCAAGCGGTGGCGCGAAGAGCAGGGAGTGCCCAGGAAGGAACAAGCAATGGCCGCCGTGCAGCGGAGAAGCCGGACGAGCGACGAAGGATCCGCTGCTGGCAGATGAAACGCGGCAGAGTTGCGGTAAGGGTTACGTGCGAACACAGGCTACCCCAAAGTTAGCCCGATGATGAGGAACCTTCACAAAATATAAGTCAGGCTTGGTGCAGGAATTCCGGAGAGCGCGCGACGTTTCATGCCTGCACCGGGGAGGCCGCCGCCTGCCAGCGTCGAGACAGGCAACTGCGTGCTCTCTGAGAAAAACACCGAGCCGAAACAGCTCGTCAGAATTAGATCCCAGTTTCTGCATAAACGTCTGTCGTCAATTATCTCTCTTAAAGAGGGCGGTAATATAAACCGTCTTCAACCCCGTGCACAACAATGCCGAAAAGCCCGCCAAAATGGTGTATTTTGCCGCCAAAACTTCTGTGGTCTATAAGGCGTCTTAAATAGGGCTAACATAGAACCAGCCGTCTGCCCGGTGTCCATACCGAGGCCAAAAAGCCCGCCAAAATGAGATGTCTTTCCCCCAAACACTTCAATCGCCTTTAAGACGTCTTTGAGAGGGCAGAGATAGAACCCGTCTTTTTAAGATCTTTAAGCGCATTGTTAGGACAGATGGAATCCTGATGGTAAAAGATCGTTTGAAAGCGTTTATTTTGGTCGAAAATCACTTTTATCCGTTTTATCTCTAAAATAAACATTCCGAAGATCATGCGTGCTGCCTGGTGTCTGTTACGTTCTATTAATGTTAGTAAGGCCAGAATGACGGCAAGGAAGCTTGCGTCCAACTTGAGAATTGTTTATTGGGCTAACTCGTGTCCTCAGACAGAAAGCATGCAGTTCGGCGGCGCAGCGATAAAACAAGAGCTCGGTCAACGAAGGTCAAAATGACGGTCGCTCTCGGCCTTGCAATATTTAAGGGTGAAAAGGAACTTGAAACATTTGACGCCTAACGCGCTTACGAAAATTTTGAACATGAAAAGAGACTTTTAAGCGTCTGCAGTCATTCTAGAGAAATCCGGGGGCCTCTCGTTTTAGAACAAAGGCGGAAAGGCCGCGGGCCATTGGCTTCGAGCAGAGAACAATGCATTACAATGATTCTTGACACTTTCTCGCTAATTAGTAATTAGCATTTTTTGGAGATATCAATACAGGCCTCTCGTTTAAGGTAGTTGTGGCGTAAAAGAGGGTGAAAATAAGTTCATTAAGGACGTGCGAAAATCAATATCGGCGTAATTAAGTACTGTATACATCTCCCAGCAATCTTGAAATTTATTTGACAATTCAACAGCTCAAGTATCGTTTCAAGCCACCAGCTACGGCGCTATCGGATTTACGGCTCAAGCGTCGTAGGAAATTTTTTCCGAGCATAAACTTTCGTTCTATGAATTTTCATTATCATCCCCTTAGCATAAACTTGTCATTTAATCACTGACCATGATATATACCAGAGTATTTGCTTCTGGATTTAAAACCACAAATGCCCGACATAGTTCCGAGGAATGGGAGAGTGATTCCTCAGTTTAAATGTTTTCATTGAGCAAAGTTTGTGAAGAAGAATCTGTGCACATGTGCCCTTTGTTGCAGATACTCAGCTTAAGCATCTGCATTTTGTTTTCTTTGATTTCGGTGCTGCGCTCACCATGAACCAGCGGGCTACAGCGCGAAAGCAGACAAAATTCATATGAAATTCATATGAAACGTAAAATAAAAAGGCTACGTAAAAAGAAAAATAAACGTATTCATGTTTTGCGACTTCGTGCTGAGCTGAAGCAGGCGCTGAAAGAAGCTAAAAAAAAGTTTTTCGATGAAACGCTTAGCCGCTTCCTCAAAACGTCACCGCAAAAGTTCTGGCGATACTTTAGTGATAGGAAGGAGAGAATACAAGAGATTAAGCACGAAAATCAGGTACTGATAAAAAAGGAGCATATAGTAGATCATTTTATTCACTTTTTCCAGTCCGTATTCACCGCAACCAAAGATGAAATAGACCTTAGTTCAGAACGCTTGTTGCCTAGCCGAATGAATGACGTCATAATTTTGCAGGAGGGCGTATTTCAGCAGCTCCTCAATTTGGATGTTAAAAAGGCCAATGGACCAGACAACATACCAACCCAGTTTCTCCGAAGATATGCCGAGTGGGCCTCACGATACCTGAAACTTATTCTTCAAAAATCCTTGCACACCCATTGTGTACCACAAGATTGGCGCAATGCACTAGTAATTCCGGTGTTTAAAGGAGGCAACCGAACTCTTGTAAATAACTACCGCCCAATATCTCTTACATCGATTTCTTGTAAACTTATGGAACATATTATAGCGAAGCATATCTTTCAATACCTAGAAACAAGCTGTTTACTTTACCCTCACCAACACGGATTCCGAGCAGGCCTTTCCACCACTACACAACTTGTAGAGACAATTCACGATTTGGCAATGACGATTGATGCGAAGCAGCAAATTGACATAATCGCTGTGGATTTTGCCAAAGCTTTTGATAAGGTGCCACACAATAAATTAGTTTTTAAGCTGGAAAGAGCTGGAGTTAATATGAATATTGTAAAATGGATTAAAGCGTATTTAGGAAATCGGAACCAGGTGGTCAAAATGGATGGTCATGTGTCCGCCTCACTAGCAGTTCTTTCAGGAGTTCCACAGGGTTCTGTTCTGGGACCGTTGTTATTTTTGGTGTATATTAATGATATCTCTGCTGTCATGGAACCAAATGTACGACTGAAGCTATTCGCAGATGACTGTTTAATTTATTCCACAGTTAGAAACACAGAAGACCAGCTTAGAATTAACAACTCTTTACAGGCATTAAGCGAATGGTGCAAAAAATGGAACATGGAAATAAATTATTCGAAATCAACGTACATGCACATAACAACGAAGAAATCTGTTCTTTCGTTCCCATATTTCATTGGTGACAAGTGTTTGGTAAACGTAACTCAGTTTAAGTATCTAGGAATGACAATAACACAAAATTTAAATTGAGGCACACATATAGAAGAGGTGTGCTCTAAAGAACACCAGAGGTTATGTTTTTTGAGAAAAAAATTGGAGAATGCTACACGAGATGTAAGACTAATTGCATATAAAGCTTTTTTGAGGCCAATCCTTGAGTATGCGTCAGTACTATGGAGTCCTAAACAGAATTATTTAAAGAAACAATTAGAAAGAGTTCAGAGGTACGCAGTACGCTTTATTTGCTGCCGATATCGAAGGACAGACTCAGTTACAGATATGCTTTCTTCCTGTAACCTGGATTCATTATAAATACGTAGAGAAAAAAATCGCCTAAAGCTACTATTCCAGATGCTCCAAGGACAGGCAAACATTCAAAAGGAAACATACATACAAGCGCCAGGCAAACGGAGTTCTAGAACAAATCATAGTCGGATAATTCAACCGTACTACGCCCATAGTGAAGCTTTCAGAAATTCCTTCTTCCCCCATGAAATTGAAATGTGGAATGACATGCCAATGAGTGTTGTAGAACAGAATGATCTGCATGAATTTGAGCGATCTCTGGATAACCATCTGCTTGAAAGTGCTATTTGATGCTTGAACGAATGTACTAACTTCTGCTGATTTATTTAGTGATTGTGAATAATTCTATTTTCTACGAAGTTTTCATACCCTCCCTGTAAGGACCCTCGCTTGAGGGTTAACAGTATTGTTAAATAAATAAATAAACGTGCGAACACAGGCTCCCCCAAAGTTAGCACGCTGATGAGGAACCTTCACAAAATATAAGTCAGGCTTGGTGCAGGAATTCCGGAGAGCGCGCGACGTTTCATGCCTGCACCGGGGAGGCCGCCGCCTGCCAGCGTCGAGACAGGCAACTGCGTGCTCTCTGAGAAAAACACCGAGCAGAAACAGCCCATCAGAATTAGATCCGAATTTCTGCATAAACGTCTGTCGTCAATTATCTCTCTTAAAGAGGGCGGTAATATAAACCGTCTTCAACGCCGTGCACAGCAATGCCGAAAAGCCCGCCAAAATTCTGTACTTTGCCGCCAAAACTTCTGTGGTCTATAAGGCGTCTTAAATAGGGCAAACAGAACCAGCCGTCTGCCCGGTGTCCATACCGAGGCCAAAAAGCCCGCCAAAATGAGATGTCTTTCCCCCAAACACTTCAATCACCTTTAAGACGTCTTTGAGAGGGCAGAGATAGAACCCGTCTTTTTAAAACATCCTTTATGCGCATTGTTAGGACAGATGGAATCCTGATGGTAAAAGGTCGTTTGAAAGCGTTTATTTTGGTCGAAAATCACTTTTATCTGTTTTATCTCTAAAATAAACGTTCCGAAGATCTTCCGTGCTGCCTGGTGTCTGTTACGTTCTATTAATGTTAGTAAGGCCAGAATGACGGCAAGGAAGCTTGCGTCCAACTTGAAAATTGTTTATTGGGCTAACTCGTGTCCTCAGACAGAAAGCATGCAGTTCGGCGGCGCAGCGATAAAACAAGAGCTCGGTCAACAAAGGTCAAAAGGACGGTCGCTCTCGGCCTTGCAAAATTTAAGGGTGAAAAGGAACTTTAAACATTAGACGCCTAAAGCGCTTACGAAAATGTTGAACATGAAAAAAGACTTTTACGCGGCTGCACTCATTCTAGAGAAATCCGGGGGCCTCTCGTTTTAGAACAAAAGCGGAAAGGCCGCGGGCCATTGGCTTCGAGCAGAGAACAATGCATTACAATGATTCTTGACACTTTCTCGCACATTAGTAATTAGCATTGTTTTGAGATATCAATACAGGCCTCTCGTTTAAGGTAGTTGTGGCGATAAGAGGGTGAAAATAAGTTCATTAAGGACGTGCGAAAATCAATACCGGCGTAATTAAGTACTGTATACATCTCGCAGCAATCTTGAAATTTATTTGACAATTCAACAGCTCAAGTATCGTCTCAGGCCACCAGCTACGGCGCTATCGGATTTACGGCTCAAGCGTCGTAGGAAAATTTTTCGGAGCACAAACTTTCGTTCTTTGAGTTTTCATTATATTCCCCTTAGCATTAACTTGTCATTTAATCACTGACCATGATATACACGAGAAAATGATCAGAGTATTTGCTTCTGGATTTAAAACCACAAATGCCCGACATAGTTCCGAGGAATAGGGAGTGATTCCTCATTTTAAATGTTTTCATCGAGCAGAGTTTATGAAGAAGAATCTGTCCAGATGTGTACTTTGTTGCAGATACGGAGCTTAAGCGTCTGCATTTTTTTTTCTTCGATTTCGGTGCTACGCTCACCATGAACCAGCGGGCTACAGCGCGAAAGCAGGCAAGATCCACTCGTCGCCGCAGACGCGGGCGGGGAGCGAGCGGTGGGGTCGTCGCACCCCTAGCGGCGTAACTCCCGGAGAAAAACTCGCATTGCTTCCACGGCTAATGCGACAGCCGTATGAAAGAGCACGCGCGCCCCCTTGTAACATGTTTTTGCCCCCGTCCCCTATTTCAATGGTCTCGTATCTTCCCATCTCTTTTGCCAGCCGTGCCCCTTTCCAGGTAGCTCGTTAACACCCTAGCCCGCGAAGCGCATTTTTTTTGTTATTTTACTCGCTTTCTCCTAGCTGTTTCCCCCGTGCACAGAGACCCGCTGCGCCGTTCGTGACCCCCCCTCCCCCCCCCCCCCCCCCCCGCCCCCCCAGGATTTTCGTTTCTCAAGCATTCAGCTAAGATCTTTTTTTTCTGCGCCCCCAAAAGCTGTGTAAAAAATAATGACTCTCCAGCAAACTTCGTTGTTTTCAAAAAGCTTTGTTCAAAACTGTTCTTTCGACGTCCATGTGGAGATTTTGCAACTTGTGCATCTTTACCTGAATAAATAATTGGCTCTCAATTTAGAGATACGTAGTTGTTATATTAAAAAAAATAATTATTAATTTCCTTTCAATATCACACTACCTCGTTTTTTTTTCACATTGAATATCTTTACATAAGGTGCGAAACGGCGCATTTAACTAAAAATCAACCATTTGTTACAACGCATATTAAATTTCACTTCATGCATTTAATGCGGTGTTAATTGTTAAACATTGTCATGTAAACTGCGTTGCGAGTGTCTTCGCGCCGACTGTGCCTCACAAAATTAAGTGTTAATTAATGATTTCTGCTTTTTCTCTCACGGTCATATATAGGTTTATCCTGACGTCATGCATCTCGTTACAGGCTCGACGCATCGTGAGGTCATCGTGCAAAAGCTGGACAAGGAAGTTGTTTCAGTGCACTGCAAGAGTCCTCTTGCAAGAGAAGCGCAAAGATTACTTCAGATATGACCAGTGGACAGCTTCGTTATGCACTCTATGGATGCCTTAGCCATGCCACAGAAGCTTGCCCAGATGCAGCTTGCGACAGTAGCTTGCAGAGCTGCCTTGTCCAACCTGAATCATCGGCACGCAGCGAACTTGAAAATAAACGAATTTCCCAGAGCCTCGGCCACCATGCTCTTGCGTATCCTTTCCATTAATTTCCAGGACGGCTGCTAGTAGCGCAAGCCATCCTGCGTGCGCTAGAAGCGCAATCTTTCTAACTCGATGCAATAAACCGGCCTTTTTCCTGAATTATTTGGCACCCTCATTTATGATTCTTTGCTAGGTTGAATGGTACATCCGCAGTTCTAGTCATTGGACAGTGAGTTGCTTGTTGCATGTCATAATTTTCGAAACCAGGATACCAGAGTTTGAAAGCTGCATACCAGTGTTCGAATTCTGGATACGACAGTGTTTTAAAGCTGGATACCAATCTTCGGAAGCTGGAACGGCAGACCGAGGCCTTTTGCTGACCTACATCGCGGAACAAACGCCAGACCTGCGTCGGCCCCTCGATCGGCGGAAAGTTGGCCCAAAACTGGCCCGATAGTGCGGCAAATGTGTCAAAGTGGTAGCGCTTTGCCTAAATGCGAATGCAGGACCGCCGTTCATGCCACTTTTCGCGAATTATCGGCCAGTGTTCGCCCTATGCTTTTGTGCTGCCTGAGTTTAAACTACTAAATGTTCGCCTCCGGCGTAAGTGTGCGCGCCGCCAGCAGAAGACCAAACCTGCCTCCGCCATCGGAACTCTCGTCGAAACATTGACACGCCGTGACGTTATCGGTGCTTGGCATCTTGGCGCGCTGCAAATGCAGATGACGGCACGAAACTAAAGAGCAAGCTATCAACAGCTAACACTTTAAATGTTCTTTCGAAATATTCTATAAGAAATGGGGGCAAAACGAGGCCAAAAATCTTCCCGTCAGTATGTTTAGTTCGCCTGCAGATAGCTGCCATAATCGCCAAGATAGAAAACTTTCGGCTGGCAAGAATGGTGTCAGCCTTTAAGGCGGCTCAGAGCCCATCTACAGCGCGATCAGCGCAAAAGAAAGCAATACATGATTGGCCTTTGTGCGCATGCGTCCGGTTAAGTGAATGGGAGCAATTAATAGCACAAGCAACTCAATTTTATTTGCTAGGACGATTTGTCTTACAAGGATGCTTCGATTCCTGTTGCTGGGAATTGTACGGGCACTGAATTACTACATACGCTCCTCTGTCTCAGGCAATCGGGTACGAGTTGAGCCACAAGGACTGCGCTTGCTTGCAACAAGGCAACGGCGAAGCACAGAAACCATGTACTCATCACTCGAGCTCAACGTTGACGTAGATGTTATTGTTGTAGATGAATCCCTGCAGTTCGAGCTGCCTCCAGTTCACTGTCTCTGTCTGAAAGCCCCTATTAGCAGCTCCAGGGACAGGTCTCCTCACCATATCCCTAGAGTCGGCGCTCACAGGCATCCTGATGTCCTTCTCCTGGTCTTTGGGGTGTGTGACGATAATCGTGACACTCTTAGAAAAGGGCCACTCCAACAGGGCATCCCAGATGGACTCTTGAAGAATCAGTGTGAAGGACACGAGCACTTCGCCGTCCTCCTGCTTACGGCACTGGAACTGCAGCTCGAAGGCATAGCCAGCTGAGATGTGGGTGCCGTGGGATTGCACGTGTTCCTTCTTGTCTCCCGTCAGGGAGTTGTAGGCGCCGTATGCATCGACGAAGACGTAGGACTCGATAAAAGCGCCACGCTTCGAAGCAGCGCGGAACGGACCCGGTGTGAACGTCACATTCTTTGCAACTGGAAGAACAGTGACATCTTGTGCGTATCTGTGCTGCAGCGTCATGTCGCCCAACTCGCGCACTAAGCTGGTAATGGAGATCGCTACTGAGTTGGGTACGCTGATGACACCATCGTCGACTTCGTTCTTGCTCGACGCCCAATCACGTATATTTTCATGGCCGTTCTTCACTGCTGTCAGTTTTTCGCCGGCACTTCCGACAGCACTTGAGCTAACATCTGACTTTTGCAGAGCCTCACCGGGACAATCCAGGCAGTGATTGATGAGGTCAATGCGAAGCACGTACTGCTGGCACTTGACACACCTGGCCAGGTATCCGAGGCACTTTCTCAAATAATACCTGAGCTCCGAAAGCTTGCACGTGAATTCGCCTTTTCCGCCTCCGGTTAAGAAGAGAACTCGGCGCTCCTCAAATTGTGACAGCTCGAATGTCATCGGAAGGACATCGTCCTCCGTGCATACTCCGGCGTCCAAAGGGCACATGCCGCTTTCAGCAATAAAGGAGTTGCAGTAATCGCATGCAACGTGGCAACATGGCAGCAGGAAAGAGCGGCTGGCCACCGTACCGCACAAGCCGCAGACAAGGTTGTTGGGCAGCGGCTCGACGAAGACCACGCGTCGGCGCTTGAAGAAATCGCCGAATCCAGAGAGGATGTATTCTGTGCCAGGCATCCTGTCGTATAAACGGTTCCAAGTGCTGTAAAGCCTTGAGGCAGCAATGACGGCTGTTACGTTTGGAGACGCCAACATGCCAAGAATATTCAAGCCACTGAGAAGCCTCAATCGACAGCGGCTTCGAAGGGCCGTCGACGTGGTTGCAGCGCCACGAGTGCAGGTGGTGTCGTCTACAAGAAACCTTCCCCCCCCCCCCCTTCCCCCCTGCTGTTTACGGGGTGAAACGGCCCTCCGCTGTCAGAGAGCGGCTTTGGTGAACCTGTCTTTTGTTCTCAACGCCGGACCCACCCGGGACATGTTTCTCCCCGAGGGGACCACGGGGGAGCCGGCGAGCGGCGGGACTGCAAATGAGCCGTGGCAAATGCGGCCGTGTTTGACTAAGCCAACGACGCCGGAATCCTCGTGCTTCAAAAACAACCTCGTCTTAGACTAAGTGCTTTTTCCTTATACGTGGAATCTTCTGCAAACTGCAGTGGAAACCTTTAGTTCCCATGCTACCGCTGTGAAGTGCAGGTGACTGACCTTCGACGCTGCCATAGGACCCCCTTCGGGCTATTCATCACTGTAGCCTGGACAGCGCGGACCATAATCTGCCAGAAGTGGCAAGAGTGTGTTGCTGGGGGCGTCCTGGAAGGCGGACCCTGAAGACTGGACACGTGATCTACATCACATTGATTAGACGCGTTTTTAATGAACTAGATTCCCCAACAAGGGACCTGGGGACAGCGGACAATATTTAAGCAACGATCTGGCGTGTGATCAGCCAGCTCCAGGTTCAGATTCAGATTTATTTCAACAACACTTGGTTGCCGAGGAGGCGAACAAAAAGGCAATCAAAAGTTGCCTGACGAAGCGTCCGCCCCCTTTACACTCTACCACTGGGCAGTGGGCAGGTTTAACCAAAGAAAAACAGATCATAACACCAAAGAGACATTGCATATAACATTATACACGAAAACATAAAAAACAGCACATATTCATTTAAGGTACACAATTAAGAAATGCTGTAAAAAGTATATTCGCGAGTCAACATTGTTGCACAGAATTGCACATAAAATACAAATATCGGTGTGACTGAACATAACAAAAGGCAAGAAGAGCTTAACTAGGCCGGCCAAAGTAAGGTTTTCTTTTCTAATAAAACATGAATTTTTCGTTTTCTTTTTTTTAATATAGGGCAGATATGTGCAGAAAAAGTAAGCCATTGCTATGTCAGAGAAAGAAATGGGTTAACTTCTGGCTAAATGCTTTCGTGGAACGACTGTTGTGAATGGTTTCTATAATACCCGGGTACTTATTTAGAAGATCAGCGATTCGATATTTTAGCGTTTGTGTACCGTAGTTCGTACGCACTAGTTCTTTTCTACAGGTCATATGGCGAAGGTTATGGTCGTGGTCTCTGAAGAAGAAAGTTTGCGAGAACCCAGCCGGGTCCATTTTTATTTGATCATATATTTTCAAAGCTACTCTTTTGTTCATGATATTCGTGATAGGTAATATCTGATGTTTTTCGAAAAGTGGGGCTGAGGGGGCTCTATATGGAGAGTTTTCTATTAATCGTATGACTCGTTTTTGTAGTATAAGCAGGTGTTCCATGTTTGCTTTTGTCGTAGTTCCCCATACAAGAATACAATATTGCAAACGAGAAAAAACTAGACTATAATACAACTGCTTTTTTAACCACATTGGTAGTAAGTTCTTTACTTTGAAGATAATTCCGATTGATCTGGAAATATCTTTTCGTATTTTTTCTATGTGCAGAGACCAGCTCAAATTTTCTTGAAAAATAACCCCCAGAAATTTGTGAGAGTTTACTCGTTCTAGGTGTTCCCCACGAAATTGTATAATATGTTCTCTATTGATGGCTTTATTTCTGGGACGGAAAATAATGTACTTTCGAACTATGTAAAAATGTAAATAAACCCTTTCAGTCTCTTCTTCACCTCGAAGACCCTCTCATCTCTTCGTCACCCCCACAACAGCAGTCTCCCGATCCGGAACCCGGGGACACCGACCTTGGCGAGAGACGGCACAGGCGAACCAGGGGCCCGCATCTAACAACTGGCGGCAGCGGTGGGATAGAAGCGCAATCCCCCAACACCGGTGGCCTGCTATGGGGATAGAAGCCCCACACCTAACAACTGGCGGCAGCGGTGGGATCGAAGCGCAATCCCCCAAAACCGGTGGCCTGCTACGGGAGAGAAGCCCCACATCTAACAACTGATGGCAGCGGGGGGATCGAAGCGCAACCCCCCATGACTGGTGGCCTGCTATCGGGACAGAAGCCCCACACCTAACTCGGCTAAGGCAACACAAGGCAGAAAGACGGGACGGAGCGCCACTCACAAATGATTCATTCGAAGGCAACATGCTCAAACATATACGGTATTAAATGCAAGTAATACTGTCGTCTTCAAAGTTGATATGATAACGAACGGGTGCCAAAATTGTTCTCAGCCTTATACAAAGATATGGACGTGTCGCTGATGCACATCGTTCCTTTCTTTGCTTAAGAAAAGCTTGCATTGATTGCTTATCTTTTGTATCTTTGATTTTTGAGAAAATTCGCACACCTGGAAAACATGACTAGACAGAGCGTGACGGGCTGGACCTTATATGCTTAGGCATATTTGGTCCTTCATTATTTTCCCGCACCCGAGGGGAATTTCATGGGGAACTCCTTCAGCGCACCTCATGAACGATCGCCCATGTGTGATGCAAGGCACTCTCTTCTTTGCGTTTTCTTCTAAGGTCTAGCCTGTCACGCTCGTGTGAGCCATGTTATTCCAGTTTGTGAATTCTGCTAAAAAGCAAAGATACAAAACCTAGGGACTTAATCGCAGCTTATTCATTTTAAAAAAAAGGAAGCGTATGCGTCAGCTATACATCGATATCGTTGTATAATGCTGAGAACAATTTTCGTAGCGATTGCAACACTACGGCAGGCACTTCGCGAGGTCAGCGTGGCTGCGCGCGTAGCCGTGCACCACCGCTCAGCCAGCTGTGCGCATGCGTGGAGTTACGTCGTAGTCCGGATCTGGTGTGCGCGCCACGCGCCTCGCCGCTGTGCCGAGACAAGGGTCTCACTAATTTCCGGTGAGCCGAGGGCTAGAACGTTAAGGAAGGAGTGGGCTACGTTAACGAGCACATGTGTAAGAACTTACTCAGGGGGTCTGGGTTTCACTGAACGGTGCACCCCTCTCCCTGGGCGGGTCGTTGAACCGACTTCGTCGGGAATACTTGGTTGTAGTGGAGGAGGGCTGGGCTAGCTGTGTACAAAGATTTCTAAATTGTCGGAAAAAAGTAAGGAAAGAACGTCAAAGCCTATTAATACTGCACGAGGCAGGATAGTGTAAGTAAGGAGGGGTACGATTGCCTGGGATATACACTAGGAGTTATAAAGGGTATATCTGAGTTAGCAATTAACGAGAGGTGCAGTATTATTTTGTTTGGAGGTCGTGAATAAAAGAAAGGATACCAGGCTTTTCGTTAAGACATTCTTAAATAGTATTAAACTTGTGGATAAAATAGAATTCACGTTGTTCACGTTCTCGCCTGTTTTTGAAGCCCCCTTGAATAATTGTTACTTTTAGTTGGTCAAACGGGTGTCCTTCTGAGTTTACATGCTTGGATAGGGGAAGATTGGGGAGAGACTTGGTGTGTGCTCGGTGGTTGTTGAATCGAATGCGGAATGCAGTGTTTGTCTCTCCTATGTATTGCTGGTTACACACAGTGCATTCAAGAAGGTAAATAATGTTTGATGAGTCGCAGTCAAACTTGCCGTTGATTGAATGCTGGAAAACTGACCTCGTACTAGTTGCGGAACACGTAGTCTTCATGTGCTTGCAAACTTTGCAGCGATCTTTACTACAGGGCTGGCATCCATATTTTGGGGTTTTGTGTTCCTTGGAGTGGACTAGATGGTTCTGAATGTTTTTGGCACGCCTGTAAATCACGCGGTGTGCGCATGTAAATATTTTCGATAGTCGTTGACTTTGCTGGAGAATATTAAAGTGCTTATTAAGAATTCTGTTTATGTTCGGTGCGTTACTGTTAAATGTGCGAATAAGGTTTGTAGTGTAATCATTTCGGTTATCTCTTCGGTGCCCCTGGAGTATTAGGCTACGGTTCAGATTTGAAGCTCTGCTTATGGCGTCATCAATAAAAGAACGTGGATAGCGCTGCGTTGAAAGCACGTAAACATTTTTTTAATGCTTTTTATACGTATATGTAAACATTTTTTTTGCTTGAAGTGCGTTTGTCGTGTACTGCCATTTCAGAGGCGCTTGGGCCCAGTCAAGCTGCTTTTTAGCAGCTTTTAGCCCTTGCATCTCTGTAGTATGTAACTTGCATTTTGTAAAAATGAAATGAAATTGCATTTGGAAGAGAAAGACAAGGTTTCATTTTGCAGTGTAAGCTTGCCTCTCTAGAATGAACAGAGAACGTTGCCTCACACTGCTTGGGCCTGTCGTTTGACCCCTCGTTCACCGCAGGGAAAAAAAGGACCTCTCTAGGAAACTATTTGTGGAATCTTTCCTCTGCTTCAGGAGGGGAGGGGGAGGGGAAGGGGGTTGATGGCCTCCCCTTTGTCGGGTTCGCCGCGACACGCGACGCACGACGGACAAGACGACGAAAGGAAGCGGGGAAAGCTGCCTTTCCGAAATTAACCGTGACTTGCAGGTGCCTATAGCTGTGTTTGGATTCCAGGGAAGTAGCAGCCGACCTCTGAATCCTCCTCGCCCATTCTCACGGGGCTCCGCGTGCCATGTCGCCATGTGCGGTGAAAAGAGCAGTGTGCAGTGTTTAAATTAAACAAGTATGAAGCTATACAATGAAGCCAATTACAGACAGCTAGAGGAATTTCAAGAGCATGCTGTGTGATGCTAGTTATCTCAGTGAAAACTAATGCAGCCAACTATTATTTCGTATTTTTTTTTACCCAACAGACATGAAAGGTCTGAAGATGAATTAGTACCAAACACATCGGTACATCAGTTGTAATGCCTGAAAAAAGTTGTACCAACATATAGATGCCCATGTCGTGATAATCAGGAATACTGAAGAATTAAGGAAAATTAAAACATTTTTTTTGTTCGGGCTCACACACCTGCTACAAACATCTTTATACGTAGCAATTTAAATGACTCTGTAGGATGCTTTTTGGGTAAAAAGTACAGTATGGCAGAAAGGAATCTTTAGGAAATGCACTGTGTAGAAATAGCCATACCAATTCCATCTCCTCGTTCGATAAATATAACAAATACCGTGCAAAGAAGCTTGCTGCATAGTATAGTTGCAAGTTACTGGTTGCAGACCGCTCTGCAGTCACTGAACTGTGATTGTGTATGTACTGCATGACAGTGCGTGGATAGCAAAGCATGCAGTTAACCAACAAAGAGATGCTTGTTCATATCGTTTACCACACATATAAACAACATCAATGAAACAGGATGCTATGTGTAACTTTTGACATGTTCCTTTTTGGCAGCCTCTAAAAATGTTTCCCCCTAAATGAGCTGGCTTGTTTTGCAACAATATAACCACGGGACTGCTGTATATTGCCACATTTTCAAATTGTATGAAAATCATTGCATGTGAGGGGTCACAACCCTATCTTTGTTTCTTGAAGGTCCCGTTGCTTTGTTGGCAATGCTTGGACAACCATGGCCAGCTTTCCGCATTCATGTGCACAGGGTATGTCCATTACGTGCATGCCTTTCCACCTAGTAATGGCTTACATTGCAAACAGACAAAAAAAAACACATAGAGCACAAGTACAGATAGTATTTGTAGTCCACACTCTTCTATTCACCTCAGTAAATATGGCACATACCCACGCGGGGGGGATTGGCCAAGGTACAGTGGAGATTTGCCAATGAAGTATTTGCACGGGAAAAAAGACGTGAGGCGGCGGCGTAGAAGACTGAATCAAGATGAAGATAGGAAAATTCAATTAAATTTAAGAAATATGAATTACCAGGAATAGAACCAAGCATTTCGGACATGAGACAGAATTTTGTATACAGCTAACAAGGTAACCGACCAGTTGCACTTATGTAACCATGAAGGTAGCCACAAACACTGCTTAACGGGAATTCCTTGGCGCTCGCACCGAACGAGAGAAGAACTGGAAGAGACTGGAAGAGGGACCTCCAAATACTGATTTCCTTGAACAACCGCCGGCAAGAGAGGAGAAAATGGTCTAATGTTTCAACTTGCCCACATGAGACACAAAGGTTTGTCGCAGGGAACCCGTATCTGCGTAAGTACAAATTTAAGTGAGGGATTCTGCATCGCAGAAGCGTCATTGACACCTCAAAACGCCTTGATTTACACCACCGGACATCCCATGGGCACTTTAAGTGGTGAAAATCCACGGTATTGAGCAACGGATCACTCAAGCTGGCTGAAATATGTTGGAACCACTGGAAACGTGAAATTTCCAACAGAATGAGGTGAGGGACGGGATAGATTAAGATTACAGGAGCGCTGAGAGCTGACCTTGCCAATAAATCAGCCATCTCGTTAAAATAGACACCCGAATGCCTGCAGGTACCCGGACAAAGCGGATCTCACGCACTGTGCACAGAACAAAAAACCTAAGCGGCCGATTCAATAAAGATTTTCCGGAGTTTTGGAGAGAGCCTAAAACTGAAAGGCAGTCTGCAAGAATAAGAACCCGTGCTACATGTCTGGGAATTTTGAGAAGAACCAAACCCATAGCCAAAAACTCTACGAAGAATTTAGAAGTATAATCAGGGATACGAACGGAATAGCTCCAAGCCCGATCCTGCGAATATATCCCAATCGCCGCCTTCTGACAGCTGCCGGAGGCATCAGTGGAGAGAACAGTATGATGAGGAAAATTGTGTAGGTGTTCAGAAAGAAGACCATTTATGATATTTGCGGGCATATGTTTCGCATGGAACGGGTAAATATGGTCGTAATGGAAGACGGGGTCAGCCTGCGTATCAGCAACTCGTTGCAAGGAGATCAGATCAACCTGAAGCGGAGCTTGCGTGAACCTAACTTGCGGAAGCTGATAGCCTGGTCAATGTTGCTGTTGTTGATAGCCTATCAAAAAATCGCACATACCCACACTGGGCGATCGGCGAAGAATCCGGTGGCTATTCATCTGTACTCAATTAACAAAAAAGAAAACCACGCGGGAACGCAACACTGGCGGATGTGCTGAATTTCAGGAACAAACCATGCAACAAGTAACAAAATATTCCTAAATCAGATTTTACATTGCATAATGAACCATGACTGTACCAAAGCAATGAGACATAAGTGAAGAATTTCATTCCTTTCGTGAGATAAACGAGTTATGAGGTTTGTTGAACAATTAAAGAAGTGATTTTTCATGGCAGCCAGCATGGGTAATTTCAAGTTATAGCTCAAGATTACAATCACATCTGATATAGATGACACGCATGCTATGAAAGCAAGATAATTTTTTTTTCCTTTTTTATGAGAAATGCACAGGCAGTTTCAAGGCTTGCTTCACAATTTAATTTCTGGCGTATACACAAAGGCATGTCTATAAATTATTCGTGCGTTACACCAGAACCAACACTACTTAAGTTGGTAAATCATGTTCATTACCTGGGTGTCATTATAGCAAACATATGATAATGCTGCTAATGTTATAGACGAACAAACAGCGGTTTTATGAAGACGTTAAGCAATACGTGATACTGTTGTGTCCATCAGGTAATGAACTGTGCGGCAGTTTCAGTTTCTCTTCTCTTATTTTCAAATTCAATTCTCTTTCTTTCAGTTTCTCTTCTTCAGAGTTTCAGTTTCAGTCACATGCATGTTGCTTGACACCGCGTATACGTGACGCAGGAAAAGTAGGGGGGGGAGGCCGGAGGAAACTTGGCGTCACCATGGCATTGCTCGCTCCGGTGTGTCGTTCGATCTTGCATCTACAATACAACAACGTGCCGACGACGTTAACCTTTACTATGAGTTTCACGGGATCTTACGCCCCCTCGTACATTCCTGAAAACCCCGGATCAGCCACCAATACCATGGAACCAGTGGAAGGCACTGTCTTCTACCTACTTAGAGGCGTCTGGCGCCTGAGTTTCCTGCATCCCGGCGCAAAGCTATAGATGCTTCTGCAATCGCGCGGCGTCGGAGGTCAGCGTCGTTCCGGAACGCCTCCCGCCACGAGCGCAATTTTAAAACGAAGGAGACCTCAATTAAGTGACGTTACGAAACGCGAAGATGCGTCGAAGGTGCCTCCGCCCGCCTTCCGTCGCGGAGACAAAAAGAGGGCTCCTTCCTAAAAACTGAGAGAGAGGGGAGAGTAACAGAAAAAAAATGGGGAACGAAGGCGCGAAATCGCCCAAGTGTGCGTTATTGCAATGGGTTACTGCCCTATATGGAGCATCACGCTCTATTATCTGCAAAGCAGGAAAAAAGAAATAAGTAAAATATATAAAAATATAAGAAGTTGAGGGGGGGGGGGGGCGGAATAGGCAGTATGCTTTGCTCTCAGAACTGTTTTCTCTGGTCATGAGCAAGAAAGACTGGCAGGGGGAGGAGAAGGGCGGGATGTGGAAGCAAGCACGCAAATTGGCATGACCTCAGGCGATGCAGTCCGGGTGCTGTGAATTTCAGTAGGGCCAGGACTATGACCTGTGAAGTGTGGAGAGAGTACCAGGGTTTTCATTTATACCGGCCTGCACAGTATTAAACTGATATATAAAGTATGACTCTCGTTGCTCACGCTCACGGGTATTTTGGAAGCCGCTCTGTAGCAGCGTAACTTTTAGTTTGTGAAACTCGTGACCTTCCTGGAAAAGATGTTTCGACAGGGGGAGGAGAGAAAGAGATCTGGTGTGCGCGCGGTGGTTGTTGAATCTAATTCGGAAGGAATTCTCTGTTTGGCCAATGTATTGCATCTGACAATCGCCACACTCGAGCATGCATACTGCGTTACTACTGTCACAGTTCAAGTTTTCACGGATGGAGTGTTTGAAGCTAGAGTGTGTGTTTTGAGCTAGTGTTGTTGTCCGCATGTGCTGGCAAACTTGACAGCGATTCTTCCTGCAAGGTAGGCAAACCACAGGGTTTTACTTATTGACAGTAGAGTGAACTACATAATTCTGCATGTTTTTTGGTAGTCTGTAGGTAACCTGTAGAACTGTTGGAAAAATTTTTGACAGTCGATCGTTTGGTTCGATTATGTTGAAATGTTTTTTTTAGAGTTTTGTTCACATTAGGAAGGTTGTTTGCGAAGGTTAAGACGAGATTAGAGCGGTGTTCATTTGCGGCTGCTAATGGGGGATCCCCAAACATTTCATTACGATCTGTTGCTTCCGCTTTCGTAACGGCATCATCAATTATGGAGGCCGGATAGCATTGGTCCCTCAGAACCTCCCGCATACGGCTAGAATTTTTTTCGAAGTCTTCTAGTCGTGAGCAGATCCGTTTGAATCTGATGGCTTGGGAATATGGAATTGAAGTTTTGCAGTGGCGTGGGTGGCAGCTCTTCTAATGAAGGTACTATTGCCTATCCGTGGGCTTTCTATAGACACTGGTGATTAAGGTACCCTTCTCCATTCGAATTGAGATGTCTAAGACATTAATTTGACTGGTGGAGTAAGGGTGTGTGAAACAGATGTTTGGATGTACGTTGTTAAATGCTGAAATAAACTGGATGAATTGGTCCTCTGTTTTCGTCCATACCATGAATATGTTGTCTAGGAAGCGTTTGTAAAAAGCCGTTTTTGTTGGGTATGAGCGGATAAACTCCGATTCAATGCTATGCATATATATGTTGGCATAGTTTGGGGCCATTTGCGTTCCCATAGCGGTACCACTCGTTTGTAGGTAAAAGGAGTTGTTGAATTCAAAAAAGTGGAGCTTGAGGACCAGATCAGTAAGTGCAACGATGGTACTTAATTTGGCTAGGAGCATCATCGTTTTTGTGTTTTCCATAGGATGCGACCAGAATCGGATGCCATCATCATGCGGTATGTTTGTGTACAGAGACACTACATCAAGGGTAACTAAATATATATATATGCAAAGTTGAGAGACGCTTCATTTAGACAGATTTTTTTGGAGTCGACATTTCGGACAGAGCCTGTCCTTTCTCAAGACTGAAGTTACAGCGATCTTCCTCCCGTTCTTGAGGAGTTGTAATTGGCACACATGTCCGCCACATGAAAATAGCAACAAGCAATCGGGTGCTGGAAAGAAGATGGACAGAAAAGAAAAATACTAGAAAAGGGAGAAAGGGTAATAAATAGAAAAAGAAAACGCGCTGTCGCACCCTGTCCACAGAAAAGCCGCTGGGAGCGTGCAGAAGAGAAAAGAGAAAGAAAAAAGGAAAACGAGGAGTGGGAGGGGAGAATGGTCGCCCCTCAAGGCAGAGCGGCGGCGAGTACAGAAACAGACGGTGGCCGATTCGCGGAGATGCGTGTACTCGCGTGGCCCTGGCCAAAACGAGTGAAAAAAAAAAACTGAATAAAGCGCAGACATGGCAGGAGACTTCCCTGGAGCCTCTTCGGCAGGAATAGTCAATGCGAAATCAGAGGCGCAGTTAGCTTAAGTAGAGACACGTGCACTGTGTATGCAAACACAAACACACAAAATAAAAATAAAAAAGGCGACAAAACATCCGAGTTCGGGAAAGTGTAGTGTGGGGGGGGGGGGGGGGGGAGGCGGGGGGTAAACGCGAATGGCGGGAGCATTTAGGCAAGGGTTCTTCAACTGCACCAAGCTGGGCAAAGTGGTCGAACTGGGTGGGGTGGAGGTAAAGATGCGTTTCTTTATCCCGCGTTATCAAGAGGGTAGCAGCTATAGTAATTAGGCTGAATAGGAGGTACAAGCTGAAAGTGGTGCAGGCCTACGCACCCACATCCAGCCATGATGACCAGAGCGTTGAAAGCTTCTATGAGGATGTAGAATCAGCAATGAATAGAGTAAAATCGCAGTACACTGTACTGATGGGCGACTTCAATGCGAAGGTGGGCAAGAAGCAGGATGACGACCACGCGGTAGGTGACTATGGGATAGGCTCTAGAAATAGCAGGGGAGAGTTGTTAGTCGAATTCGCGGATAGAAATAATTTACGGATCATGAATACCTTCTTCCGCAAACGAGAAAACAGGAAGTGGACGTGGAAGAGCCCCAATGGTGAGATTAAAAATGAAATCGACTTCATACTATGCTCTAAACCTGGCATCATTCAGGATGTGGCCGTCCTCGGAAGGGTGCGTTGCAGCGACCATAGAATGGTAAGGTCTAGAATTAGCTTAGACTTGAAGAGGGAACGGAAGAACCTAGCGAAGAAGAAGACCATTAACGAGTTAGCCGTAAGAGGGAAAGCACAGGAGTTTAGGATAGCGCTGCAAAACAGATACTCGGCTTTAACTGAGGAAGATGATCTTGATGTTCATTCAATGCACGATAACCTGACATCAATAATTACGGAGTGCGCAGTAGAAGTAGGTGTTAGGACAGTTCGAAAAGATACCGGGAAGCTATCTCAGGTGACGAAAGATCTGATTAAGAAGCGCCAAAACATGAAGGCATCTAACACTACGGATAGAATAGAACTAACGGAGCTATCAAAGTTAATAAATAAGCGCAAGGTAGCCGAGATAAGGAAGTTTAATATGGAGAGAATCGAGCATGCTATAAAGAACGGAGGTAGCCTAAAAACAGTGAAGAGGAAACTAGGCATAGGTAAAAACCAGATGTATGCATTAAGAGACAAGCAGTGCAATGTCATTAGCAATATGGATAAGATAGTTAATGTAGCCGAAGAGTTCTACACAGACCTGTACAGTAGCCAATGTAATCAGAGCGCTAATGAGAAAGACAGCAGTGCACAGCAATGCGTCATCCCGCCAGTAACGAAAGATGAAGTAAAGAAAGCCTTAGAAGCAATGAAAAGGGGAAAAGCAGCTGGGGAGGATCAGGTAACAGCAGATCTGTTGAAGGATGGAGGGGACATCGTGCTAGAAAAACTAGCCACCCTGTATACGCAATGCCTTATGACCTCGACTGTACCAGAAGCTTGGAAGAATGCAAACATTATCTTAATTCATAAGAAGGGAGACGCCAAGGACTTGAAAAATTACAGGCCGATCAGCTTACTATCCGTTGCCTACAAAGTGTTTACTAAGGTAATCGCTAATAGAGTCAGGGCAACGTTAGACTTTAATCAACCAAATGATCAGGCAGGCTTTCGTAAAGGATATTCCACAATAGATCATATTCACACTATCAATCAGGTGATAGAGAAATGCGCAGAATATAACCAACCTCTATATATAGCTTTCATTGATTACGAGAAAGCATTCGACTCAGAGGAAACCTCAGCAGTCATACAGGCATTGCGTAATCAGGGGGTAGAAGAGCCTTATGTCAAAATACTGGAAGATATATATAGCAACTGCACAGCTACTATAGTCCTCCATAAAGTCAGCAATAAAATTCCAATAAGGAAGGGCGTCAGGCAAGGAGACACGATCTCGCCAATGCTGTTCACCGCATGTTTGCAGGAGGTATTTCGAGGCCTGAATTGGGAACAGTTGGGAATAAGAATAAATGGAGAATACCTAAATAATCTGAGATTTGCTGATGACATTGCCTTGCTGAGTCACTCAGGAGGTGAACTGCAAATCATGATCAACGAGTTAGACAGGCAGAGCAGAACGATGGGTCTAAAAATTAACATGCAGAAAACCAAGGTAATGTTCAACAGCCTAGCAAGAGAACAACAGTTCACAATTGGCAGCGAGAGCCTGGAAATTGTGCCGGAATACGTCTACTTAGGGCAGGTAGTGACAGCTGATCCGGATCATGAGCGGGAGATAACTAGAAGGATAAGAATGGGGTGGAGCGCATATGGCAAATTCTCGCAGATCATGAGTGGCAGTTTACCAATTTCTCTCAAGAGGAAAGTGTACAACAGCATAATCTTACCGGTACTCACCTACGGGGCAGAAACGTGGAGGCTAACGAAAAGAGTTCAGCTTAAGTTAAGGACAACGCAGCGAGCCATGGAAAGAAAAATGATAGGTGTAACGTTAAGAGATCGGAAGCGGGCAGAGTGGGTGAGGGAACAAACACGGGTTAATGACATCCTAGTCGAAATCAAGAGAAAGAAATGGGCTTGGGCAGGGCATGTAATGCGAAGGCAAGATAACCGCTGGTCTTTAAGGGTAACGGAGTGGGTTCCAAGAGAAAGTAAGCGTAGCAGGGGGCGGCAGAAGGTTAGATGGGCGGAGGAGATTAAGAAGTTTGCAGGCAAAGGGTGGATGCAGCTGCCAAAGGATAGGGTTAATTGGAGAGACATGGGAGAGGCCTTTGCCCTGCAGTGGGTGTAGTAAGGCTGATGATGATGATGATGATCCCGCGCACGCTGTCACAAACGTGGGGAATTCTGAGAAAACTCTAGGGAAAATGTGTCTGTCCCTAACCGGACATGACGTCATTAAAAGTCACGTGACCATAACGTTAGAAACGTGACGTCACTTTTTTTGGGGCCAATCAGCGTTTCCAGCCTACCGACGGGCAATCGCTTGTGCTAGCAGACGATCAAGACGACGACGCGAGAAAAGGGCGCGCTTTCCAGTCTTCTCTGGTGTCACGTGACTATCCCCTTCTCTTTCTGCTCGTTCGGGGTCCTCCCTCAGAGCCTCCTCTCTCCACATTAAAAGACAACGGCAGCGAGAATACGCGCGCAGTGCGACAGTCATTCCGAGGAGCTGCGAGGCAGCGTCGACGTTGACGCTGTGCCGCTGCGGGAAGCTTCCCGCTAGTGTGAGCGCGCCTTAAGTCACAGACACCACCGCGACAGAGCCTGCACGAAGCCGACCTGTGCTCGATAGACCAAGTTGCACGACAATCAGCACGACAGCGAAAGCCGTATGAAAAGCCGTATGAAAGAGCACGCGCGCCCCCTTGTAACATGTTTTTGCCCCCGTCCCCTATCTCAATGGTCTCGTATCTTCTCATCTCTTTTGCCAGCCGTGCCCCTTTCCATGTAGCTCGTTAACACTCTAGCCCGCGAAGCGCATTTTTTGTTATTTTACTCGCTTTCTCCTAGCTGTTTCCCTCGTGCACAGAGACCCGCTGCGCCGTTCGTGACCCCCCTCGCCCCCCCCCCCCCCCCCCCCCCCCAAGATTTTCGTTTCTCAACCATTCAGCTGAGATCTTTCTTTTCTGCGTCCCCAAAAGCTGTGTAAAAAATAATGACTCTCCAGCAAACTTCATTGTTTTCAAAAAGCTTTGTTAATAATAATAATTGGTTTTTTGGGGAAATGAAATGGCGCAGTATATGTCTCATATATCTTTGGACACCTGAACCGCGGCGTAAGGGAAGGGATAAAGGAGGGAGTGAAAGAAGAAAGGAAGAATAGGTGCCGTAGTGGAGGGCTCCGGAATAATTTCGACCACCTGGGGATCTTTAACGTGCACTGACATCGCACAGCACACGGGCGCCATGGCGTTTTGTTCAAAACTGTTGTTTTGACGTCCATGTGGAGATTTTGCAACTTGTGCATCTTTACCTGAATAAATAATTGGCTTTCAATTTAAAGATACGTAGTTGTTATATTAAAAATAATTATTAATTTCTTTTAAATATCACACTACTTCGCTTTTTTTCACATCGAATATCTTCACTTAAGCTGCGAATCGGCGCATTAAACTAAAAATGAACCACTTGTTACAACGCATATTAAATTTCACTTCATGCATTTAATGCGGTGTTAATTGTTAAACATTATCATGTAAACTGCATTGCGAGTGTCTTCGCGTTGACTGTGCCTCACAAAATTAAGTGTTAAATAATGATTTCAGTTTTTTTTTTCTGACGGTCATATATAGGTTCATCCTGACATCATGCATCTCGTTACAGGCTCCACGCATCGTGAGGTCATCGTGCAAAAACTGGACAAGCAAGTTGTTTCAGTGCACTGCAAGAGTCCTCTTGCAAGAGAAGCGCAAAGATTACTTCAGATATGACCAGTGGACAGCTTCGTTATGAACTCTATGGATGCCGTAGCCTTGACACAGAAGCTTGCCCAGCTGCAGCTTGCGACAGTAGCTTGCAGAGCTGCCTTGTCCAATCTGAATCATCGGCACTCAGCGAACTTGAAAATAAATGAATTTCCCAGAGCCTCGGCCACCATGCTCTTGCGTAATCCTTTCTATTAATTTCCAGGACGGCTGCAAGTAGCGCAAGCCATCCTGCGTGCGCTAGAAGCGCAATCTTTCCAACTCGATGCAATACACCGGCCTTTTTCCTGAATTATTTGACACCCTCATTTATGATTCCTTGCTAGGTTGAATGGTACATCCGCAGTTCTAGTCATCGGACAGTGAGTAGCTTGTTGCATGTCCTAATTTTCGAAAGCAGGATACCAGAGTTCGAAAGCTGCACACCAATGTTCGAAATCTGGATACGACAGTGTTTTAAAGCTAGATACCAATCTTCGGAAGCTGGAGCGGCAGAACGAGACCTTTTGCTGACCTACATCCCGGAACAAACGCCAGACCTGCGTCGGCCCCTCGATCGGCCGAGAGTTGGCCCAAAACTGGCCCGATAGTGCGGCAAATGTGTCAAAGTGGTAGCGCTTTGCATAAATGCGAATGCAGGACCGCCGTTCATGCCAATTTTCGCGAATTATCGCCCAGTGTTCGCCCTATCCTTTGTGCTGCCTGGGTTTAAAGTACTAAATCTTCGCCTCCGGCGTAAGTGTGCGCGCCGCCAGCAGAATACCAAACCAGCCTCCGCCATCAGAACTCTCGTCGAAACATTGACACGCCGTGACGTTATCGGTACTTGGCATCTTAGCGCGCTGCCAAGGCTTGCGCTGCAAATGCAGATGACGGCGCAAAACTAAAAAGCAAGCTATCAACAGCTAACGCTTTAAATGTTCTTTCGAAATATCCTATAAGAAATGGGGGCAAAACGAGGCCAAAAAATCTACCCGTCGGTATGTGTAGTTCGCCTGCAGATAGCTGCCGTAATCGCCAAGATAGAAAACTTTCGGCTGACAAGAATGGTGTCAGCCTTTAAGGCGGCTCAGAGCCCATCTACAGCGCGATCTGCGCAAAAGAAAGCAATACATGATTGGCCTTTGTGCGCATGCGTCCGGTTAATTGAATGGGAGCAATTAATAGCACAAGCAACTCAATTTTATTTGCTAGGACGATTTGTCTTACAAGGATGCTTCGATTCCTGTTGCTGGGAATTGTACGGGCACTGAATTACTACATACGCACCTCTGTCTGAGGCAATCGGTACGAGCTGAGCCACAAGGACTGCGCTTGCTTGCAGGCAACGGCGAAGCACAGAAACCATGTACTCATCACTCGAGCTCAACGTTGACGTAGATGTTATTGTTGTAGATGAATCCCTGCAGTTCGAGCTGCCTCCAGTTCAGTGTCTCTGTCTGAAAGCCCCTATTAGCAGCTCCAGGGACAGGTCTCCTCACCATATCACTAGAGTCGGCGCTCACAGGCATCCTGATGTCCTTCTCCTGGTCTTTGGGGTGTGTGACGATAATCGTGACACTCTTAGAAAAGGGCCAGTCCAACAGGGCATCCCAGATGGACTCTTGAAGAATCAGTGCGAAGGACACGAGCACTTCGCCGTCCTCCTGCTTACGGCACTGGAACAGCAGCTCGAAGGCATAGCCAGCTGAGATGTGGGTGCCGTGGGATTGCACGTGTTCCTTCTTGTCTCCCGTCAGGGAGTTGTATGCGCCGTATGCATCGACGAAGACGTAGGACTCGATAAAAGCGCCAAGCTTCGAAGCAGCGCGGAACGGACCCGGTGTGTACGTCACATTCTTTGCGACTGGAAGAACAGTGACATCTTGTGCGTATCTGTGCTGCAGCGTCATGTCGCCCAACTCGCGCACTAAGCTGGTAATGGGAATCTCTACTGAGTTGGCTACGGTGATGACACCATCGTCGACTTCGTTCTTGCTCGACGCCCAATCACGTATATTTTCATGGCCGTTCTTCACTGCTGTCAGTTTTTCGCCGCACTTCCGACAGCACTTGAGCTAACATTTGACTTTTGCAGAGCCTCACCGGGCAATCCAGGCAGTGATCGATGAGGTCAATGCGAAGCACGTACTGCTGGCACTTGACACACCTAGCCAGGTGTGGGAGGCACTTTCTCAAATAATACATCAGCTCCGAAAGCTTGCACGTGAATTCGCCTTTTCCGCCTCCGGTTAAGAAGAGAACTCGGCGCTCCTCAAAATATGACAGCTCGAATGTCATCGGAAGGACATCGTCCTCCGTGAATACTCCGGCGTCCAAAGGGCACCTGCCGCTTTCAGCAATGAAGGAGTTGCAGTAATCGCATGCAACGTGGCAACATGGCAGCAGGAAAGAGCGGCTGGCCACCGTACCGCACAAGCCGCAGACAAGGTTGTTGGGCAGCGGCTCGACGAAGACCACGCGTCGGCGCTTGAAGAAATCGCCGAATCCAGAGAGGATGTATTCCGTGCCAGGCATCCTGACGTATAAACGGTTCCAAGTGCTGTAAAGCCTTGAGGCAGCACTGATGGCTAAGGCAATGCAAGGCAGAAAGACGGGATGGAGCGCCACTTACAAATGATTCATTCGAAGGCAACATGCTCAAATATATACGGTATTAAATGCAAGTAATACTGTCGTCTTCAAAGTTGATATGATAACGAACGGGTGCAAAATTTGTTTTCAGCCTTATACAAAGATATGGACGTGTCACTGATGCACATCGTTCCTTTCTTTGCTTAAGAAAAGCTTGCATTGATTCCTTATCCTTTGTATCTTATTTTTCAGAAAATTCGCACACCTGGAAAATATGACTAGACAGAGCGTGACGGGCTGGACCTTATATGCTTAGGCATATTTGGTCCTTCATTATTTTCTAGAGCGTTTGTTTCGCGTTCCCTGATTCGGTGGTTAACGCAGCGCACAGGTTGCCGTATATAGGAGCGGCCGCACCCGAGGGGAATTGCATAGGGAACTCCTTCAGCGCACCTCATGAACGATCGCCCATGTTTGATGCAAGACACTCTCTTTGCGTTTTCTTCTAAGGTCTTGCCTGTCACGCTCGTGTGAGTCATGTTATTCCAGTTTATGAATTCTTCTAAAAAGCAAAGATACAAAACGTAAGGAATTAATCGCAGCTTCTTCATTTCAAAAAAAGGAAGCGTGTGCGTCAGCCATACATCGATATCGTTGTATAATGCTGAGAACAATTTTCGTAGCGATTGCAACACTACGGCAGGCACTTCGCGAGGTCAGCGTGGCTGCGCGCGTAGCCGTGGCTCCACCGCTCAGCCAGCTGTGCGCATGCGTAGAGTTACGTCATAGTCCGGATCTGGTGTGCGCGCCACGCGCCTCGCCGCTGTGCCGAGGGCGGAGCAGACGCCAGCCGCCTCGTAAGTTGTGCGCATGCGCGGAGTGGCGTCAGAGCACGCAGCTGTGTGCGCGCCGCGCGCCTAAATTACGCTAGCATTTCGAGCCTTGAGCGTGGCGGCGCCGTGGCCACCGTGGCAGCTGCCGGCGGCGCGGCACACGGGCGAAACTGAGTGCAAGAGAAGTGGAGAGGGGCAGAGAGTGAATCCACGTCCAGGGACGAAGATGAAGAAGGAACGCCCAGCGAAACGAAGCGGCGAAAGACTGACTGTGCAATTCGACCGAGCGAGTTCCACTCGGCCAGTTGTAGCTACGGCGTCACTCCAGGTTTAAGCAGAGCTAAACCACAAGCAATTTTTCGTAGCGATAGATACATTGCGGTAGCATTTCGAGCGGCGGCCTCGCCACCACCCTGTGGCTGCACCGCCGCCCCCTGGCTTCGCCGCCACGCTGTAGCGTGGTCCGGAGCTGCTGCCGGCGGCGCGGCTCCGTAGTTGAGCACGTGGTGTGGAGCAGCTACTACTCAGTGGGCCTCTGCAAGCCGCCAGGCTAGCTCGGAAAGCTACGACTTCATTGATGCATTTCCTCGAAGGCAACCAATTTTCACTACATCCGTTGAATTCCGAGGAAATGAAACAGATATAATTGACAATTACAAGAAGCATATGATGTCGCGGTGAATGAAGGTGTACTCGTGAGCGCTGATAAACGCTACATTATATAATCTCATCTTTGCGAAGAAATGGGGATTTCGATTGTATGATTGGTTCATCGCGCATACAATTCAAGGTAAAGGGAGCTATAGTAACAGCCCAGAAAAGAAGAGCAACCTATTCACTTCCAAAGCTCATTTGCCCTCTGTTTCATAACGCGTCGTATGTGGGCGCTAATAGCTTCTCCAAGAGTCTAGTGACACCGCTCAGCGCTGCCGAATTATAGGGAGAATTATACGGAACACAACCGACATCAGTTACGCGTCACTTTTGGATCCGCGTCAGCCGTCATGGCGCAGAAATATGGCAGGGTTGACGTAGCGGCTTAGCATTCGCTCAAAATGGTGACGTGGCATGTACACCCACACAGCAAGTACACGCTATTTTTCATAGCGCCTTCGGCTATTGGAACGGTGTGTCGCAGATTAATCCACGCCCCAGCTGATAAGAGTGTCGTAAATGGCTGGTCGTGGTCAAAAGAAACACTGCTGTGTTTCTTTTGTTGTCTAACCGTCGGCAGCTGCCTCAAACGTCTGGGCATATATTCTTAGCCGTCTAAAAAGAACTACTTGCTGGGCAAGTTGGTAACAGTTCATCTTTGGTTATAGGTGCGAAAAAAAATTGGCGGTGGTTTAGCTCAGGTTAAACCTGGAGTGACGCGATATCTACAGCTGGCCGAGTTGAACTTGCTCAGTTGAATTGCAAAGTCAGTGTTACGCCGCTCCGTTTCACTGGGCGTCCCTCCATCGTTGCCACACTTCACACCGCGCAAGCGCACAGCTGTGGCAGCTCCGTTTCTCCGGCGCGCCGCGCCGCCATCAGCAGTAGCTGCTCCGCACCACGTGACCAACCATGTGGCAGCCTGACGGCGTAGCCACACGGTGGAGGCGCCGCCACCGCGCTCAAGCCTCGAAATGCTACCGTAATGTAGCTATCGCTTCAAAAAACACAACACAAGGCTGAAACACGAGACGGAACGTCACTCACAACTTATTTATTCGAAGGTAACACGCAGAAATATATACTGTCTTACATGCAAGGAATACTACCACCTTTAAAGTTGATATGATAGAAAACGGGTGAAAAAGGATTGGCGGTGGTTTAGCTCTGTTCAAACCTGGAGTGATGCGATAGCTACAGCTGGCCGAGTGGAACTTGCTCTGTTGAATTGCAAAGTCAATCTTTCGCCGCTCCATTTCACTGGGCGTTGCTTCTTGATCTTCGTAACACTTGACACGGCGCATGCGCACAGCTGTGGCCGCTCGGTTTCGCCTGCGCGCCGCCGGCAGCAGCAGCTGCTCCGCACCACGTGGCTGGTCACGTGACGAGCCACGGCGCCGAGCCGTCGTGAGGTGCTCCGCACCGCGTGACAGCGCTGTGGCGCAGCCACAGCGCGGCGGTGCCGCCACGCTGCAGGCTCGAAGTGTTACCGTAATCTAGCTATCGCTACCAAATTGACGGTGGTTTAGCTCTGGTTAAATCTGGAGTGGCGCGATAGCTACAGCTGGCCGAGTCGAACTTGGTCAGTTGAATTGCAAAGTCAGTCTTTCGACGCTTCGTTTCTGCGGGCGTTCCTTCATCTTCGTCCCACTTGACACGGCGCATGCGCACAGCTGTGGCAGCTGGGCTTCGCTGGCGCGCCGCGCCGCCGGCAGCAGTGGGCCTCTTCGATTAGCCGCGATCGTGCAGCCCGCTGGCTGCCAGGAAGTTCTCCCCTGAGAGGAAACGGTATCATGGTTACATTGGCGGCCACCGGAACCAGCCACCGGCGATCACGGCGGCAAGCTCTACACAGATGACAGACGGAGAGAAGATGCTCTCCGTTGCTTCGCATTCTGCAGCGTCTCGTTGCTACACACGCGTACGGCAGAAATAGGCGGCTTCAAATCGATAGCAACGACCTGATGGCCATGCTCGATGGCCATGCTCGCACCCAAACAGATGGCCATGCTCGCACCCGTTCACAGCCGCGACGACTACGCTAACTTGTCCCTTCGGTGCACTGCGGTGTGCTGTGTAAGCTTCGAGAAATCCTCAAATGCATGCGATGAGCAATCTCAACCTAACGTCTTTCAGTGGGCCTCATATCGGGGGGAAAAACTGCCCGTGCGTTGCTCATCAGACGACACGCCGTGCTCTCGCACTATTGCGTGTAGGTTTGTTTATTACGCAGTAAGTATGACTGGTATGACCGCACACTTGCATGGTGATTGACTCCGCGCTGTGATCGTTGCGATTTATGCGTTCGTGAACTCCTCAGGACTGTAATAATAAAAGAAATGGGGTACGCTCCGTTCAAGTGTAGTCTGTCGGCTGCCCGCAAAACATGCACGCATAGTTTCGACAAAATTTAAGCGATCAGCTGATGGAGCGTTCGTCTGAAACAGGCGGGTGTGCTGTACAAATCTGGCTGCGTATCCTATCTTTAATGCTGCAGCTTTTCTCGAATGAACTCGAATGAAAGGCGCGCTACAATCCGGCCTTGCGTGTCGGCGGAGCATGTGTACCGCGTGTGCATGCACGATAATCCACGCTGGGAAACTCTTTTTATGTCTTCAATGAGCGAAACGAGAGGAGAGGCATGCGTACGGTTATTCTCAGATATTTTAAGCATTTGTGGCAGACGGCGCGAGCATCAGGCTGTACGACAGTTGGCGACGACAGAATCAGCCCTAGCTAGATCGGCCGCTGTAATTATAATTGATATTTACTATGTGGCCACACATATTCGCGTAGAGATGCATCGAGCAGTGTCCTCGTGAATGCTTTTAATAGAGGACACGTTTCAATCAATCAATCAAGTGACGCGATAGCTTCAGCTGGCCGAGCGGAGCTTGCTCAGTCGAACTGCTCAGTTGGTCTTTCGCCGATCCGTTTCGCTGGGGGTTCCTTCATCTTCGTTCCACTTGACACGCCGCATGCGCACATGTGGCACCTCGGTTTCGCAGGTGCGCCGCGCCGCGCCGCAGGCAGCTGTAGCTGCTTCGCCCCATGTGGCTGGTCTTGTGACGATCCACGTGATTAGCCACGGCGCCGCGCCGCCGGCAGCTGCTCCGCACCGCGTGACCAACCACGTGATAGCCTGGCGCCGCAGCCACGGTGTGGCGGCGCCGCCACCCTGAAGGCTCGAAATGCTACCATAATTTTAGCTATATCTACAAAACCCAACAAACAAACGAACCGTATATCCAGCATCAAAACATTCACAAGGGGCATTCCCAGAGATGTCTTCAATAACAGCTGGTAGTAGTCAAAACGCCTTTACTCCTGAAAGAAAAATTACAGGTTGTTTAGCTCTGATTAAACCTGGAGTGACGTGATAGCTAGTGCTGGCCGAGTGGAACTTGGTCACGTTATCAGCCACGGCGCCGCGCCGCCGGCAGCTGCTCCGCACCACGTGACGAACCACGTGACGGCGTGGCGGCGCAGCCAGAATGAGGCGGCAGCCTAGTGGCTAGCTGATTTATGATATATCTGCATACAAAAATATTTGCTCTCTCCATGCGAGATGACGTATGGCGCATGAAGGCCATAGTTGTTTAGCGCCATAAAAAAACAAGAAACTAACATTGTTTCTAGCATCAAAACATCCACAGGACGCACTCTCAGATATGCCTTCAATAATAGCTAGTAGTAGTCAAAACGCCTTTACTTCAGAAAGAACAGCTTAACGAGGCTCCCCCTGCTGAGTGGGAACGCGAACATTGGAGGAAGCATGGCACCCGATTTCCGCTTTGCTCCGCATGTTACGCTGACGCTTTTCTTCACCTGGCTGATATCGGAATCACTGTCTACCTCATGCCCTTTAGCCCAGATGCGACCAGCGCCATTGCCTGACAGTGGCGACTCATGCATACCATATGGGGGCAACGGAACCACTTCCAAACGGAGCTTTGGCGCAGAAATTGCGAGAGGAAGATAGAGCACTTATTGTAGACATCATATAAAAAAACCTAAATGCTCTTGCATTTTCTTCCCAACAGATGCGTTTATGAACGACCCCAGCTTTTTTGTTTTGTTTTACTTCGCTCGCATGCGTACAACTGCATAAACTGGAGCAGCGAATTATGCAGGGCAATTTGTTTTTACCTAAGTTCAATGTTTTATTTGAGATGAGTGTTTAAGTCGAGTATTTGGGAATCACCTGGTGCTTCCAACTAGATGTGAATTCAGTTCACCCTTGAATGGACCGCGTGGCTTTCAAAGAGGGAAACCGCTGAAAAGAGATGCGCTACGCACAGCACTCAAACTCTAGCTTGAACTTCTGCTGTTTGAGCTCATTGTAACCGTCTTAAAACTGTGTTAGCAACACCAGGGACAAGCCATCTCTCCGTATCGTGACCGTATCACAGGCTCGTGGCCATATCGGCAGTGCTTCCGGTGAATTGCCGCCATTGTACGCCAGCAATCTGATCCATCGACCTTTGGAATTTTGCACAACTCACCTCAATAGTGTCGCACTCGGTCACATAAGCTTTTAGCCACAAAAAGCGTGCCACTTAAGCTGCTCTTCAAAAGCCGGCCGCGCGGAAAATTCGGTGCAGCTCCAAGTGCGACTCCTTGAATGTCATGGGGAACGAGTCATTTTCCGTGAACATGTAGCCTCTCCTGGAAAAAGCATGATTTTTGTCAGCGGTGACGCATTTGTATAACTGGCAACCAGCACGACAACAGGGCAACAGGGAAGAGTCTGGCTACCGTACCACGAACACCGAAGACTGGAGCGTTGGCCAGCTGTTCGACAAAGACGATGCGTCGGGGCACCAGGAAGTCACAATCTGGAGACGATGCTTTACGTGTCAGCTACCCAGACATTTTAAAAGTTACTGACTGCTTTCAACGCTACAGAGAGCAAAAGTGCCGAAAGATATACGTGCGGTCTGAAAGTCCGTGAAGATCAAAGTAGAAGGGGCGAAGCTCTAAAGGGGAAGAGTGGAAAAATCATGGAACGCACCAAGTACAATAAACACAGATATTCAGCTGCCCGACTGTTATCAGCTGCCGCATTGTTTGATTTCCGAAGGACCGTAAAGGCCACTAAAGGCGGTATGAGATACAGCGTTAACATGCGGTTTCTACCTTCCCTTATGGGCCGGCTCTAAGCAGCTAAGTTAAAGTGAAGAGGTTTCTACGCCAGCGCATTTTCAGCGACCTTTTATTTTGTTTATCACCGATCGCTCACAGTTTTATTCCGCAAAGCTTAGGTGCAGCCACATGTGCCTCTATATAAGATATCATGGCCTACGAGAAGCTGGCTGTTCTGACATGTGACGCTCTAGAAAACAAATTCCAGATCAGAATTGTAACTAAAAACCAAAGCATTGTTTCCTGCATACATTCTGTCGTTCCTTTCACTTAGTTTTGTATGCACGATGTACTGATCAATGGTTGTAAGTACCCTTTATTCTCACGGTCGGCCAATGGTGCTTGTGTTTAAAACTAAACTTATCAGATCAGAACAGCCGCTTACAATAAGCAGCGCAGCACTGGGGGTGGCAAAGGAATACATTTATTTACAACAGGTAGGGGCCAAATAACACAACCATGAAAGTGAAACGCCCACAAGAATAAGAATGAGGTGTAGTGCATTCAGCAGATACTCTGAATTCGTGAATGGAGGTTTGCCACTATCCCTCAAGAGAAAAG